>NW_014558826.1:0-1975 GCF_001313825.1 Dinoponera quadriceps
AAAATTGGCTCCTAACTTAGATCGTCCCAAAAGACGAGACATTTTTTCGAGATTGAATTCGAAAGTTGCCTGAGAAGTGGGAAGAAGTAGTAACCAGCGACAAACAATACTTTGATTAATCTGTTCATTCATTTTGTTTTAAAATAAATGCATTTTTGACCACAAAAACGGACCAAACTAATTTGTACTCCCAATAAATATATATTGTAACGTCCCGAGATATCCCGGAACTCCCTCCTTCTCCTGTTTTCTATCGCTCTTCTTTTTCGCTCTCCCTTCCCTACACTCTTCTTTCATCCCGGTAGTCGCTTGTTGACATCGTACTTGCTTCCAAAACCAGTTTTAATGTTAATTTGTAGTCCCGACCGCATAGTTGTTATATATTGTTTCGTTTAAATAATTCACACTTTTTATTTACCGCTTTTCAAGCTTACTAAATTCAATTAAATTAAATCTGGCAGTTACTGCCGTTGAATAAAAGAAGCATCATTACGCACACTGACCACCAAATTTTAAGCAACATAAAAATCACTTCGAGAATCAGCCTTGAAGGCTCCGTGAGCGTAACTTATCAGCGCGCAAAAGCCTGGTCCCCGCGTCACTTACCATTCATAGAAGATCATATAACTCTCCTCATTTCTATTATTGTATTAAAATTCAAAATATATCCTATAATTCCGAGCCTTCTGACCTTATTATCCCACCGATCATGCTCGGTGTATGAAATGGGTTATGTTATGCTATTTTCAGATATCATGTGCGATTTAGACAAATTAAATTTTTCCGCTCCGTGAGAACGGATGTGCATGATCCGTCTCTCGTTTTATCTCTGTAAACCTAAGACCACCGTGGAACACCAAGTCCGTTGGTGTCCCCACAGTAAATGCTGACCATTGCAGTTGCAGAAAGAAGAGGGAGACTAGGACGAGCTTATAAATAAAAGCCTCATCTTTAAGCAGTCAGTATTAATTTTTCATGTCAGCCATCTTTAGTACGTTCTTAATTTTTTGTTTCTTGAGTCAGTTTTGCAAGTCATTTCAGTTCAGACTACAGCCAGTTTTTCTCGCGATTCTGATTTGTGCAGCCACGAGTGTTCTTAATTCGGTTCTGGTGATTCCTTGTTAGATTTTTTTTCAAGTTCTACCAGCGCAGCCGTGCTTCATAGTTAGTCTTTTCAATTGAAATCGAGCCGCTCCCCGCTCTTTCTTCTTTTCAAGGCAACGTAATTCACTCGAACTATTACTATTTCGGATTAGCCGACATCGAATGTAAGTTACTATTATATTATTATTATTTCGAGGACCATTATCGTTGAAACTATACTGTCCTGTTGTAAACCTTTATTTAATCTCGTTACGGCATAGCAAAAAAGAAACACTGTTGCCATCTCGACGTGAAAATTATCGAAATTCGCCAAAACAATGATAAATTATATATCTATTTAGTTATATTTGGTTGTTGTTTTACATAATAATCCAATTTATTCCGCGATTCAATTTCAAAACCACGCGTAAAACTTTCCCACTATCCCTCTCGGCTTAATTAGCCGCGAAGCGTGGCGGACCCGCTCCCGCAACGCATGTCGTGGACCGTCCAAGACGTGACAATATATACGAGGTCTGTTCAAAAAGTATCGCGAATTTTGTGTTTTTTCAAGAATTATTTATTTATTCATGAATATCTATTTTGTCTCCTTCAAAGTAATCCCCATCAGATATTATACACTTGTGCCAACGGTTCTTCCAATCCTTCGAAGTACTTCAAAAAATCATTTTTTGTGATCTTGTTCAGCTCCTCCTTCGATGCCGCCTTTATCTCTTCAATCGTAGCGTAGCGTCGTTTTTTCATGTGCCTCTTCATTTTCGGGAACAAGAAAAAATCACAGGGGGCCAGGTCTGGGAAATACGGTGGCTGCGGCATCATTAGTGTGTTGTTTCTGGCCAAAAATTCGCGCACAAGCAACGATGTGTGAGCA
>NW_014558827.1:0-822 GCF_001313825.1 Dinoponera quadriceps
TGCTACACCAGCGACACCACCGATCATTGAACCGAGAACACCGAGTATCAGTAATAGAGGTAATAAGCCACCACGTTTCGCTATTGGAAGTATTATATTTCTCGTATTTTTCCTCTTCTTTTTCACGCCCATTTTTGTTTTTGCTCTCATGATTGCCCATACAACAACAGCGACAAATCTATCGTCGTTTTAATGAATATACGTTTACGAGCAGCAGCAGCAGCAGCAATCGTTGAGTCTGTCACTTTTGTGAATGAAAGATTTTGCTATCACGACGCACACACAGATTGTTATCTTACTCACCGTGCACGCGTCAATCGTTTGTTTCTTTTTATCATTTAAGTGAGCATCGAATACACAAATTTTATAGAATGGTATGATGTGTAATTTGAAACATTACTTATCGCTCCATCGAACTATCAGTCGTCTGATGCGACCTTCGACGACATTCGGTACAATTTCGACGAGATGGTGGTGGCCCATCTATATGAGTCTTATCCCATGGACGATTGTAATGTTCCATACATACGCGATATTGTTGCACCTCGGGATCCACTTTAATATGAAACGGAAGTTTATCCCATAATTCCTCTACAAAAGTAGAATATTCACGCAATAGAACGATCTTCGGAATGTATTCCAATTGTTCAGCGTCCAATGTTACGATAGCCTCTTTGTTCGTGAGTAAAAAAAAACCATTCTGTTACACATACGCGCGCGACGAACTTTTATGCGAAATAACTCGCTCGATTCTGATCGCTGCGCGAAATTCAATCGCGTATAAATAGTAGCACATATTTAATTTATTCCACCATTGTGTAT
>NW_014558827.1:1064-1319 GCF_001313825.1 Dinoponera quadriceps
ATTGCGGTAAAACGAACGCTTTGATAAGTTTACTAAAAAGTTCGTACGGTGTGCGTTTCGAAAATATTTATATTTATGCGAAATCATTGCATCAACTGAAATATCAGTATCTTGAAAAATTATTCAATTCGATATATGAAATTGGATATCATACGTTCTTCGATAATCGTGACGTCATATTGCCGAACGAGGTACTACCCAATTCGCGGTATTCGTCTTCGATGATGTAATCTGTGATAAACAGGACACAATCAG
>NW_014558828.1:0-2658 GCF_001313825.1 Dinoponera quadriceps
TGTTTACGTGGCGCGGTACCACAGACCACGAAGATATTGACGCGCATATTGGAGCCATTTGTAACACGGTTGAATTTCGCCAGTTTGTGAAACCGCGTCGCACATCGATTTGGAATTTTTCAGTGAATTATGTGTGTGTGTGTGTGTGTGTGGTCGTGTTATTCTTTCTGCCATTTTTAGCTTTCGTTGTAGTTTTCAATGAGTTTTGCGGAGTAAATACTTTGAATACTTGGTGATTTAATTGCGTTTTGACAGAAACTAGCAAGGTGCAACGAGTGTCAGATGTGTCAAGGTAAAGATAATATCAAAAATAAATGTATATATTAGGTGCGCAACTAAGTTCTCGCTGTTTTTTTTTATGAAAATATAACTTTATTGTAAAAAAATGATTACAAATGAATCATTCAAAGTATTGCCCATCGCTAGCTACAACTTTTTCCCATCTTTCTACCAGATCTCGAATACTGTTACGGTAAAAGCGTTTGTCTTGTGAGGTTACCCACGAATCAAGCCATTTTTTGATGTCTTCATATAAGCGGAACTGCTGATGAGCTAGACCATGTGCCATCGAACGGAACAAGTAATAATTGGACGGCGCAATATCTGGGGAATATGGCGGGTGGGGTAGGACTTCCCATTTGAGCGTTTCCAAGTAGGTTTTAACGGGTTTGGCAACATGAGGCCGAGCGTTGTCATGCAGTAGAATCACTTTGTCCTGCCTCTGCTCGTATTGTGGCCGTTTTTCGCGCAGTGCTCGGCACAATCGCATCAATTGAATTCGATACCGTCCCCCAGTGATGGTTTCGTTCGGTTTCAACAGCTCATAATAAATAACACCGACTTGGTCCCACCAAATACACAGCATAACCTTCGCAGCGTGAATATTCGGCCGAGCCGACGGCGTAGAAGCATGACCGGGCAGTCCCCATGACTTTCTTTTCCTTGAGTTGCTGTAATGAATCCATTTTTTATCACCCGTCACGATACGATGAAGAAAACCCTTCCTTTTTTGCGGCTGGAGGAGTTGGTCATAGGCGAAAAAACGACGCTCAACGTCCCTTGGCTTCAAATCATAAGGAACCCAAGTTCCTTGCTTTTGAATCATTCCCAACGCATGCAGTCGCTTGGAAATGGCTTGGCGGGTAACTCCTAATGCTGAAGCAAGCTGTTCTTGCGTTTGGCATGGATCCTCATTGAGCAATGTCTCCAATTCAGCGTTCTCGAAGGTTTTTGGCCTTCCTTCACGCGAACGGTCGTCAACATCGGAATCACCGTCTTTGAAGCCACGGAACCAATCACGGCACGTTGTTTCACTTAGAGCAGCATCTCCGTAAACTTTTTGGAGCTCTCGATGAGCTTCAGCCGCCGTTTTCTTCGAATGAAATAAGAAAATCAACACTTCCCGCAAATGACGATTATTTGGCACAAAATCAGACATTTTCACACAACCAAAAGTATATGACGTCAAAACAAAATCAGTAACGTGTCAAAGCGGTTTGTTTACAATATGTCTAAGCTTGCTTCATGATGTTTTGGATATGTCAAAATCGACCAACACTTACTGCTGGAGCCATCTATTGACAAACAGCGGGAACTTAGTTGCACACCTAATATAAGTAAGAATACCGTGATTCCCATCGTGAATTCTTCACGAGAAAAATTGTCTTCCCTTCGGAAATATATCTCTGGCTGTACATGAGAACAAGAGAATAGATTAGTTTTCTTTTAGTGATAACATTGTGGAATATAGGAAGATTCTTATTGTGAGAAATAGAAAGATAGCCGAGTTGGACGAAGGAACATCTTACTTTCAGATTTTGCCCGTGTCGAAATATGAACGAGACAAGGGCGTTCTTCAAAGTCATTTTGAATTGTCGACGACTTGATTGATACCTTTTTTTAATTGTTACAACGAAATCGATAATAAACGAATCTGATTTTAATTGTTGCTATAATATTGTGTAATATGATTTTATGTAGATTTAAGGATAAATTTTTTTCGGGATTTAGGTACTTCGCGTGAAAACGTTTTACTTCACGCCTTCTTGTTTTATTATACATTTCGAGCTTCCCCTCGTCGAGTCACCCTGACAATGTCGCCAGCACAATACGAGACTGCAATGTACAAATTAAAGATTCTTTCTGCAATATACAAATTAAAGTTTCTTTGTATGCTATAAAAAAGGGGAGTAACGGCTAAGCTATCAATTAAAATCGACTTATGCAACTAGCTGTTAACGTACTGAAATAGAGTAAAAACGAGATGGAATAAAAAAGCATTGTGTCAACAGCGTTTTGCAACAAGCATTACGTTTTGTCAGAATCGACAACCTGCAAAATAATAAAATGTTGGAAAAATGATATTACGATTCACAGAATGGAAATGCACACACGAAATTTCGTATAAAATATACAATGGGTTTTCTTCTTACGTAATGTTTACTATAATCGTGAGAATGTAACTTATTCTACAAGAGGTAAGTTGTCTCATACATGGTACTCTAATACAGCTTCCTCTATCGATTACTAGAATTGCGGTCTGTTTTAATATTATTTGTTCTCAACGTATAGCGTAAATCATAATGGGATATGACATCGTCATGTTCGTTAGCTGAAAAAAAGAATAAAAGTTTATGGTATTAAAAATATGGGAGTGAA
>NW_014558829.1:0-3063 GCF_001313825.1 Dinoponera quadriceps
CTACAAGGTGAGTACCTTCCAAATTTCTTAAAAACACACTTAACCCCCCTCCCCCTTTTTCGCCGCCCGCGAGTTTTTTTCTTCATTACGCAACCGGTTTTTAATACCCCTCGCTCGTTCACGCCGTTATTCCTTTTGATCGCGCGTGTCCCCGGGAAGTACCGCGTAGGTGCGCTAGACCCGAAAATAGCGATCAGTCCCCGTGCGACCGTCCGAGCACCGCATTCCCCCACAGCGGCCGCGACACGCCGGGACGTGACAGGAATCTGAAAAATTTAATATCTGTAGAGGGGTCAAGCAGGGGAATCCATTGTCTCCCTATTTGTTTAACATGATTATGGATGAACTTATAGAAACGCTTCAATGTAGTGCTAATGGAGTACACTTTAATGAATAAAAAATCTCTTGCTTGTGTTATGCCGACGATCTGGTATTATTAGACTCCACAGTGAAAGAAACGCAAGAGGCACTTAAAATTGCAGTGAACTTTTTTGATAAGAGATGCCTACAATTAAGTCCAAACAAATGTATAGCCGCATCTGTGGGAATAATTCCTGGGAAAAAAATATTGGACTCCGTCACCAAAGGCATGTTTTACGCCCAAGGATCTAGAATCCCACAAAGTTCCGTAGGACAGGTAGGTCAGGTATGGAAATACCTAGGCTCGAAGCTATCGTCGGCCAATATATGTAAGCCAAATTAGTCGAATATTAAAGATCAACTATTACGGATTAAAAGAGCACCGCTTAAATCGCCTCAAAAATTATCTATATTATATTATAAACATACCTCGTTCCTAGTCTCTTACATATTTTTCAAACACCGCGTATCACAGTTAAAATGCTTAAGGATGTCGATACGTATATTAGAGTTGCAGTGCGGAAAATTTTACACTTTAATCGCACATGCTCGGATGCTTACATTCACGCTCCAGTAAGATTCGGTGGACTGGGTGTTATCTCGTTGAGGATGCATATACCCTTTATCCTAGCCAGACGAATAATATAGTTCCGTCATTTGATAATTATGGAAGGCGGATGTCGCAGCACGAGGCGTTTTGTCGGCTTGAGCCTAAGTTACGCACCTGGACCCAAAAGTTTGGTGACAGCTCGGCCGGCGTAGCGCGTGCGTGGACAGAACATCTGGAGTCATTGTACTCTGGAAATGGACTGCTACAGGGATCATGCAACTACCACTCTGGCGGTTGGATCGATAATCCGCCTTCATACTGGTCTGGTGAAGATTATGTAAAAGCAGTTCAGTTGAGAGGTAACCTACTTGCTACGGTCGGTATACCTTTAAACCCGAAAGAGACCAGAAAATGCAGAGCGGGTTGCAACAGAGTGGAGTCTCTCTCTCATGTGCTCCACCGTTGCCCAGTAACTCACTGGAATCGAATAAGGAGGCATGATCGCATCGTAAATCTCGCAAAAAGAATGATAGAAAAAAGTGGCTGGAGAGTGGAAGTTGAGCCCAGAATTAGGTGTGCCTCCGGGCTTTTGGAAATCCCCGACATTGTGTGTTGCGAAAATTACCGAATAGTAATTTGCGATGTAGCCGTGCCATGGGAGCGACACACAATCACTGAGCATCACGTATAATCATAAAAAGGCTACTTATGTGGACATGGAAACAATTTTAGCCGTGCAAAATAAATATGGTATAAATAACGTCATGGTGACAGCTCTAGTGGTTGGCGCACGCGGGATGTGGTGCAGAATGAACAGAGAGTTGCTTAGTGCGACTGGCCTAAACAGTCCGACGCAAGGATATTGATAATAATGTCATAAGCGGTGGTATAATAATACATAGGGAGTTTATGAAATCAGTCTTTAAATAAACGGGGCGCGCAAGCGACATTCACGCATAAACTTAATGATATGTAATTGATAAAATGCTTAATATATTTGAATAAAAGAGATTAAAATTTAAGAAACGCAGGGCTTGTTGGACAGCGAAATAAACGTCGGGAAGCGTCTATTATACTGGCAGATAACAATATAATCGCCAAGGAGCGGCTAAGATTCAAACCAAAATACGCGACCAACGGATGTCGCAAACCTGACCTAGCCAAATGCCTCGTCATCTAATTAGTGACGCGCATGAATAGATTAACGAGATTCCCAATCTGTCCCTATCTACTTTCTAACGAAACCACTGCCAAAGGAACGGGCTTGGAAAAATTAGCAAGGAAAGAAGACTATGTTGAGCTTGACTCTAGTCTGGCACTGTAAGGAGAAATGAGAGGTGTAGCATAAGTGGGAAATGGCAACATCGCAGGTGAAATACCACTACTTTCATCGTTTTTTTACTTACTCGGTTGGGCGGAGCGCGTGCCCCGCCCCGCTTACGCCCCGGCAGCCACGGTGTTCTAGAGCCAAGCATGTAAGAGTGACGTGAGGTTTCGGCCGATCGCCGTCAATACTCCCACGTGTTCCGATTCGAGAACTCTGCCAGCCGGGGAGTTTGACTGGGGCGGTATATCTGTCAAAGAATAACGCAGGTGACCTAAGGCCAGCTCAGCGTGGACAGAAACCTCGTCGGCTCTAATATCGCCGATACTTCACTACTTGGGTGGCCGAGGAAGAATAGGAGTCCTGTGCCAACAGGACTCCTATTCTTCCTCAGTGGAAGATGACGCAACCCTCGACAATATGATTGAGTTGTGCACAGAGCCTCGTGGACTTAGGTAAATTAGTATATTCAGATAATAAGAATGTTAACACTCGCGTGGTCTTTTAGAGATAATAATATATTGAAACAATTCAAAGGTTACAATTGATGCTGACAAATACTCTGCGATCAAGTAACATGGGGTTGTACGTATTTCGGACCAATATTATATTATTACGAAATATGAGATTACAATTTAAAAAATATAAAAGAATATAACTTCTAGAATTTGAATTAAAACAAGAAATAGAACTTACGCTAGGCCCAGGAGAGATGGAAATAATAACGAGCGGCGCGAGCACGTGGCTGCACTAGACAAGTTCGGGTAGCTCCGGGAGAGCTCGAAACCAGAACGGGTTGAGTGCGCCGGACCAACTGGCTGAGGTGCTC
>NW_014558830.1:0-3726 GCF_001313825.1 Dinoponera quadriceps
TGCGGACCTTCGCGCGCGCGACTACCGCGAGTCGTCGCGAACAGGGGGAAGGAGGGGGTGCGCGAGGGTATACCGACTGTCGGAGGAGGTGGGTGCGCGAGGGTATACCGACTGTCGGAGGAGGGGATACCAACCGCTGAAGGGGGCCCTATTCGGCCGGTAAAAAAAAACAGCGCCTACCAACCGCTGCTATTCGGTCGGTAAAAAAATAAAAACAGCGCCAACTGCGCCAACTGGTTTTTGTTACTCGGCCGGTAAAACAGATCTAACCGCGCCAACTAGATTTGCTACTCGGTCGGTAAAACAGATCCAATTGAGCCAGAACCGGCCTAACCCCTCTACTGTTGGGGATTGGCCTGGAGTAACACCCCCTTATAATGGGTTCACCCGTCCGCGTCGAGCACTAGAGTGAAGGAGAGGGACAGAAAGAGAGGAAAAAGACAGAGGGAGGCGGAAAGAAAGAGAGAGAAAAAATGAGGGAGGCAGGGAGGGTGGGAAGAACAGAAGTGGACGAAGCGCGGCAAGAGATTGGAGAGAAAGGGAGAAGTCGAGAGAGTGTGGGGATGTGGGCGGGGGAGAGTGAGTGAGAAGGGTAGTGCGAGAGGAGCGAGAAAAACGGACGAGAGCGATAGACGGCAGCTGCGGGGGCCGCGCGCTGAGGGAAGAGGGCATTGGAAGCCATATTGATTTCCCTATGTTTCCCCGTGTTGTTACTATAACGCCGGGCGAGGGTGCGAGGAGTAGGCAGATACTACCCTCCTCGACAGCCACCCCGTTCTCCCAACTGTCGGTTGTCCGGGGAGAAAGACTGTACTGTGTTCCAGCGCGGCTCGGCGCGCGCGTATTCTACCACCGACCGTCTCTCTTTCTTTCTCTTTCTCCGCTTTCTCATCGCTCCTCTCTTCCCTGGCCCCGTCGTTTTTTCCTCGCGACATTCTGTCTCGCGCGCCAAGTATTGCTCATTATTTTTTCATCGTCTGCAGTTGTCGCTCGAACCGGCCGGCTCATTCTGATCACGATGTTTTCGGAAGCGTGAGGTACCTCGCCGCGGTTTTTACCCCGTTGCCGGGGAATGAATATCCTCTTTTCTCTGATAACTGTACATGTACATCCATAGTATATCTCATCTCGAATTTCGAAATTGCGTAAGTTTAAAGGGGGAAAATATGACCAAGAGAGATAGGGAGATGTGTGTGTACGTGTGTGTGTCAAGAGAGGGAGAGAGAGAGAGCTCACTTCTCTTCAGAATGAAAATCATTAGAATTGCGTAATGCTACCTCAACATTGGAAGAAATATCGTCTTTATTAGCCGCTAACTATTAGTTATCTCACGAGTATAACATCGCCGCGATTCGGCGGCGATTGAGGCTCGTCAGAGAGGAGCTACAAACTCGCTTCATCCCGCTTTCTCGGGCCGCGAGGCCCGAAACACGTAACGGCGCGGCGATAGATGCGATTCGCTCATTAACGACGGGTGATCGTTCATCATTCGTGCCGCAAACACATCGTTCGTGATCATGCGTGAATCGTGGACGTAGCGTTTTCCCCCCTAATGCCGGGATGTTCCACGGGCAGGAGGTATCCGGAGCATATACTTCGTAACCTGGGTGGTCCCGATACACGATATCAGCTGCGCAGCTTCCCAACGCGCGCGTTTTCCTGCGCGTTTTCCTACGTGTCCTCCGGCTCCGCTCCTCCGTCGGTCTGGGGTCACGAGACGGAGAAAGAGGAGAAGAAGTCCCCCGAGTGCTGCTCGCCGTTGAAACGAGGGAGACGACGAATCGTGCGGTTGTTACCTAGTGATGCATGGCTAGGTAATAGCTACAATACAACTAGCTTACAAGAGGGGTTTCACTACCAGGCCGCGTTCTCTCTTTTTCTCTCTTTTTCTCTCGGCGACTTGAGATTTATTACCTCCGGGCGGATCGCGGATTCCCAGACTCCCCGGTTTGTTTTTATAAATGACTCTTATTAATTGACCGAGCGATGTGAGACAAGGAAAAAGGGAGGCCGCGTCCGGCGGTGTATACAAGGGCACCTGATCCATTTCCAAGTGCGCGCACGATGCCGTGGTCGCAGGTGATCAATTATTCACGTTGTTCAGAGACGCGGTATTCCCGCGCGCGGACGAGAACGCTCGGGATCCGGACACTTTCACCCGCGTTTTCGTGAAACGGCTGGGAGCAACCGCGTTTCCGTGACCGTTCATTTACGGATTCGTCGCGTTAATCCACCGTTCGCATATTTGCACTCGACTCGTGGATCCGTGCCAATGATGGTTGCGGAGAGTGGCGAAGAGAGAGAGAGAGAAGGAAAGGGGGAGAGCGAGGGGGAGCGNCGGAGCGAGAGAAAAAAAGTATACAATTTATTCATCGCTGTCGGACAGAATTTTCCGCGGCTGAAATTACCGCTTTCATCGGAGTCGCGGTCAATTTAGTCTGCAAACTTCTCGACACACGTCGTCGCCGCGACGTTCGAGTCGGGCTTTCGCTGAATGGCGACCTCGGGGTGTTCCCCGTCGTTTCTTCTTTTTCACCCCTTTCACCCGCGGTCGTCTGGGTTTTAAAGTGCCAATAAGGGGAGCGGCAAAAAAAGTGGAGAAAGGCAAGAAAAATATTCGATATCACTGGGCTCGTGCCACGGCTACGTGTCCGACGCGCGGGAGCAATGAGAACTAAACACACTCGCCGGGGACGAGCGAGCGAGTGGGTGCCGGCGCACCCCCGACGCAAGCGATAGCGGCAGCAGCAGCCACATATAAAACGAGAGATCTTGGCACCATTAAACGTGTCCTAATGTATTTAATGGCGNTCTCGGCACCGTGGGTGTTCCCCGTCGTTTCTTCTTTTTCACCTCCTTTCACCCGCGATCGTCTGGGTTTTAAAGTGCCAATAAGGGGAGCGGCAAAAAAAGTGGAGAAAGGCAAGAAAAATATTCGATATCACTGGGCTCGTGCCACGGCTACGTGTCCGACGCGCGGGAGCAATGAGAACTAAACACACTCGCCGGGGACGAGCGAGCGAGTGGGTGCTGGCGCATCCCCGACGCAAGCGATAGCGGCAGCAGCAGCCACATATAAAACGAGAGATCTTGGCACCATTAAACGTGTCCTAATGTATTTAATGGCGAGTTCTCGTGCGCGGTGTGTAGCTCAGCCGGCGTGGGCGAGCTGCGTGTCAAAACACACACGTCCAAGTCGCACGCGATCCCGCGCGTAAATTAAATCCGAGCGGTGGCTCGGTTTCCTCTCGAATCTTGTCTCTCTTCGTGGCAACGAAGTATCTCTGTATCGTACGTGACGATTATTCGTTCGCCGACTTGCGAAATATATGTAAAATCACGCATCTTCTTCATCAAACGGGACACGTGAGCCTGCCAGAGGCGCGTAATAACAGAAGACCCGATGCTCTCAGGCCGCTTCTCGCATTCTAATAACATGTAAAACACCGGGATTACGGGACGAAAATCTGGCTGCGCTGGTGTTTGTAAACTTTATAGTTTGTCGATCCACCACATGCATCGACATCCGTATATCGCGTAGTTGCGGAATACGTTGCGGAATACGCGACTTAAAATCTCGTCGAGTATTGCATTAACTCGCCCGGTGTTTCTGATGAGACTCCTCGTGATTCAGCATTATAACGCAGAATGGATTATTCCTTTTTTTAGCAATTCGGTGTATCTGCGCGAATGTAATAAAAATTCACCGTCCAAAATATTATCTCT
>NW_014558831.1:0-2083 GCF_001313825.1 Dinoponera quadriceps
ATAATCGTTGGTACGGTGCTGGTAGTTGATCTCGGATTTTCGGACAATAATGATAAATTTGAAGAGGCATCTTACGTTCTAGTAGTAATGCTTGTTTACCTAAATGGGCACTTTAAATCACCTGTGGCTTACCATTTTTTAAATGGATTGTCGGGTTCAACAAGAGCTAATATGCTAAAACAATTACTTCTTTTTTTACGTGAGAATGGCATAAGCGATGTGCAAACGGTCACTTTCGACGGTGCTTCAACGAATATTTCGATGGTAGCGCATTTGGGCGCTGACACAAGTAAAATCGACCACGAATGTATTTTTCAGCATCCAGCAACGAATAAACCGATCGTCGTTATACCTGACACATGTCACATGTTAAAACTATAACGAAATGCGTTATTGGAATACGTTTTTTTGGATGGTAATGATAATAAAATTGAATGGCGATACATTGCAGACTTGGTCGGCGTGCAAGAGCTTGAAGGTTTGCACCTGGGTACAAAAATTCGTCGAAGGCACGTCGAATTTCAAAAAGAAAAAATGAAGGTAAAACTAGCTGCTCAAACGCTGAGTACCCGAGTAGCTGACGCTTTAAAGTATTTAGAAAATACAAATCCTCATTTTTCTGGCGCTCAAGCAACTTTTTGTCAAATTATTAATGACANCGCTTTAAAATATTTAAAAAATACAAATCCTCATTTTTCTGGCGCTCAAGCAACTTTTTGTCAAATTATTAATGACACGTTTGATATAATGAACTCGAGAAGAAAATTCGGGACACAAGAAAGTCAAAATTGCATATCCGAGGAAAATATAATAACAATGGAAAAAAAGTTTCTCAATTAATTATATTACATCTCTTAGAGTTATCCAAAATGGACATGAAATTCCTATTTTAAAATGTAGACGAAAAGTTGGTTTCTGGGGTTTTGTTATTGGATTAAAGGGTGCAATTTTTCTCGCAAATTATTTATTTACAAATAATATCTAATCATATGTCTTGACATACAAACTTTCTCAAGACCATCTGGAAACTTTTTTTTCGGCTATTAGAAAAAATGGGTGGGTTCAATAATAATCCTTCGTGTTACCGATTTGAATGCGCGTATAAAAAGTTAGTAAGCCACGTAAATAGTATCGACGTCGAAGGAAATTGTATAACGCAAGACGATACACAAATTTTAAAAATTAGTCAAAAAAATGTAGATCCAACCGATGATTTTATATCAATTCTAATCGATCACGATTACATCGGAAGTAATGGATGGTGTTTTAATGAATACCAAAACGATGTAGTTTCTTACATTGCCGGTTCAATCGTTAAAAGCATTAAAAATACCATTCAGTGTCCAATGTGTCGTGACAGCTTAGAAGGCGATGATAAAAACTGTTCTTTAATTGCCATTAAAAATAGGCCTGTTCCTTCAATTTCAAACAAAAAAACCGGCTTAATATTCCCTATTCGACACGTTACTGACGTCTGCAAAATTGCAGAAAAAGTTATCAAAAGTGAAAAAAATTTATTTAACCAGTTAAGTGCATTTGACGACTACATCCGTCATGGAGATGTGGCAGAATCTTGTGGCATGACGACTACATCCGTCATGCGTAAAATTTTGTTACAATTTGATATTTAAATTGTAATTCTGGCAAAAACTAAATTATATTCGTAAATTTTAATATGGGTAAAATGTTTAGAGGTCAAGACGAAATGAAACAAACAAATGAAAATTATAAATAATTTGAGTTGGATTTATAACTTCCTGAGAGCTAACTCGTAAGCAGTGCATCAACACTGGATCTTTGATTATCCCAATTTTCATCTTGATATGTCAAAACCAAAAAAACAAAGTATATTAGATTCTCCATCTGCGGTGATTCCTGGAAAGAGCTCATGTGCGCGCTGTCTCACTTCTTTTTTTTTACTGGTTAGTTTTCGGAGAATTGGATTTTCGCGTTGCGTGGTGACACGCCTGAGGCGCGGGCCGCGATTAGAAGCCCCCACTTAGGTTCACGGGCAGCCGCGATATCCGTTCATTGGCTCTTACGCGTGCCACTGGACCCCCCCCCCCCCCCCCCCCCCCCACAC
>NW_014558831.1:2298-2563 GCF_001313825.1 Dinoponera quadriceps
GTCTTCTGAGGATGTTAGCGATGAAAGCATCGAGTCTGATAGTGAAACCGACCGCTATGAATCCGATGACACCTATTCCGAAGACAATGAAAGCGACAAAGAAAATCAAGATACAAATGTGTGGAAAAGTACAGGCGGCAACAGAAAACCATTTAAATTTCTTGCTAACCATGGTCAACATGAAATTGTACCAGGAAAATTGCGAATCAAGTGTTCATTTTATATAGAAAAATATTGTAAAGTAGCAGTAAAGTAGTAAAGGTAT
>NW_014558831.1:3716-6513 GCF_001313825.1 Dinoponera quadriceps
AGTGACTGTGTAAATATTACTAATAAAATTGTTCATTTTCTAAAATAAAGTCGTCTTTTTGACCCAATATTTCAACAGCACCACTTACTCTGTGTTTGACAACTATACCCGTCATCGCTTGATTATCGCGACACACACTGGTGGGCGCTTTGCAAAGAGATCGCCACAGTTAACTGGTTAAAAATAATATTATTCAAATATTAATGCTGCATGCCAAACGTCTTCTACTTCCATTAAAATTATTTGAACACTTAACAGAATTCGTTGAAAAAGATTTATTAGCTAGTCATAAGTCAAAACTTGTTGACCAAATTTTAAATAAATATTTTAAACTGCGATTGCATCACGAAACCAAGACGCTTCAGGACAAAGTGCAAAGAATTAGGCATTACCACGGTAAACTAATATTATTTAAAAATCAATAACTTTATATTTATGTTTATAATTTATTGTAAATCTACGACCCGACGATTATTATAAAGAAATAAATTATTTAAATAATATAAAGGATATTGAGTCAGTTTTGTCACCCATTAAAATATAATATTAAAGTAATATAAATACTGTAAAAAAAAAAATTGATGTTAAGGAGAATCGAATCAAGAACCTCCGAGAGCAAAACATTTAGCTCGCTCGGTTACCATGCTCTAATTTTACGTCAAACACATCTTGTATTTAAGTTGTGCAAGGGTAGAGGGGCTTACGTTTAAGCTTGAGATGGGAGATATAAGAGAGCCTGCCCCACTCTTTTGATAATCCAGCTCCCCACTCTCGTTTCGCCGGAGAGAAAGAAAGCACGAGGTTAGAAAGAGACAGACGCCCAAAGTTGCTCCCCCACCACCTCTATGTTCACCTCAAGCTCTCCACTGGGTTGCGCGGTCTATTATATACGTCTATGGGCCTATCCCGGCGCGGTACCGCGGCTCCGGGCTGCGTGATCTTGAGCGCGACCTCGGCCCGCCGGCCCTACCGTCGTCGAGGGATCGGAAGGATAGCCCCGGTGGTGTAGGCAGCCAAAGACGTTGTATAGATAGACCAGGCACGCCAGGCCGAGCGAGTGAAACGAACAAAGAGAGAGACAGAGAGATAGTTGGAAGAGGTGCTGACTCTTTCTAATGCTATGTGAAAGGGGCACCTCCATTCTCCAGCTTCTCCTTTCTTTCCAACCCTAACCCCTAACCTTTATATCGGTGTTCTCGTTTTGGCAGATAAAATGGTTAATTCGTGTTGCGTTTGTGGCATTGAAGCAGAACCACGGAGTGATCGTTCTTTTCACAGGTAATTACTGAAAGTCGTTTATGAATTATGATTTTCAATATTGATAGTGTATTTTTCAATCTTTATTTCAATATTACCAGATATTGTTAAATTTACAGAGTTCTTAAAAATGAGACCACAAAGTTAAAATGGTTGAAATTTATTGGAAAAGAAATCAATTACATTGCTAGAGTATGCAGTGACCATTTTTCAAGTACAGATTATGTTGGAGTTAAAAAAAGATTGATTTCTACTGCAATTCCTACTCTAAAAAATGGGTAAAATATTTATTCAAATTTAGATACACCTGTGAAATGTATTAAAAAAAAGAAATTTTGTTTATTACATTTTTAATGTTTCAACTTGAAATTTATCTCATGTGATGATGAAAATGCGTCTCCAAGAAGCGTCAATAACAGTGATGAAAATGCATCTCCAAGAAGTGTCAATGACAGTGACAAAAGATTTAAAACAAAACTGAGAGTTGGGGTATCTCATATTTTAAATGTTGAAGATGTCAATAGAAAAGAGTAAGTTTATGTTTTTCTATTTAAAAATATGTAATTATAACTAAACGTAGTTGGTCCAATGGTATATCTTTTTTCAAGAGACGAAAAGCAAATTTCAATTAATGGTAGTAAAATTGATAATGTAGGCGAACCACCAAATGATCCTGAAAATGTTAATTTCAGTAATAACCTACATAAAACTCACAGTAATGAGCATCTGCCATCAAAATCAGTAACTATGTTGTGTAATAGTAAAGTGCCAAGTTCTAAAAAAAGGTAAAGTGTTATTTTAAATACTTGATGTCAATTAGCTAAAGATATTTGAAACCATTTATGTATTATTGCATATAAAATTTATAGAAAAACAACAGATAGCAATACCATCACCTGTAAAAGAATAAAGCTAAACCTTGCGAATAATGGATTTGGATGTTTGCGGAGACAAGATTTTGTATCGGATCAAGCATGGAATACTTTTCTTAAATATACCACACATGCAAGAAAAGAAAAATTATTTTCGAAAAAAAAATTGTACGGTTACGAAACCGTGTTCAGTGTTTAAATGGTTTATTAAACAATTTAAAGGAAAAAAAGCTAATTACACAAAATGCTATAGATGCGATAAAGGTACGTATTAAAATTATGTTTACAAATGAAAAGTAAACACCAACTTTAATCAAAATTATTATAAATTTTCATAATAAGGTGCTACTGACCAAAGGTATTGAAATGGATCTAAAATTTTGAATACATTAGATGTCTTGGACAATTAAATCACCCCTCTATATCTCATTTTAAATTGTAATAAAAAATTTATTTACTAAGTTTATCCGTAATTTGCAAAAGACATTAATGTTTTTTTTATGTGTAAATAAACTAATCAAATTTTTTACTATTGTGATTTTTTTTTATATTAATAGTATAAACTTTTTTATTTTTCATTGTCGTAGTGCTATACATAAAACCACTATCATACAAGATAGTATTGTTACGCTCGCGCGGGGAAATAAAACGAAACAATGTTAACAAGA
>NW_014558832.1:0-378 GCF_001313825.1 Dinoponera quadriceps
TCTTTTCATTTCCTCAGTTAGCTTATTGTCTTCCATTTCTAATTTGAGTTAAAAACAAATAAAATCAATTGCTATGAAGTGCCAAGCACATATGTGAGTGTCCTCAAATACCTGACGCACCCTGTATATACATCTATGTACATATATTCGAGGGAGGTTCAATAAGTACGCATGTTAGATTTGAAGACACAATAAAAAAAAAAATTTTTTTTTTATTTTTCAACATAGTCCCCTTTTAGAAAGATACACTTCTCCCAACGTTCCTGCCATTTTTTTAACCACTCCAAAAAATAGGATTTGTCGAACTCTCCAAAATACGCCTCTGTCTCGGCGATGACTTCCTCGTTTGAGCTAAATTTTTTTCCCGCGAGCCATTTC
>NW_014558833.1:0-1115 GCF_001313825.1 Dinoponera quadriceps
AAGGATCCCGCGGAAAGCGCGCCCGGGAGTCTTAATGAATTACTGCGAATTACTGCGTTACCGAATGCTGTCCCGAGGAAATAACAATCGTAAACACACGTCGAGAGTGCAACAACAGACGCGAGTTTCCGCGAGCACCCTCGAGACGCGTGATCTAACCGACAGGACCAATCGAGGGCCGCATTGCGCGGTATGATGGATCCTTGCGGCGGCTGCTTCCTGCGTTACGAGTCCTGCTCGTTACTGTGCGGCCCGACGACGAGCGAATTAAACTTGCGAACGAGCGAGAGATCGAGCGAGTGAGCGAGAAAGCGGCCGTGTCCAGAGGATGAGGTCCAGGAGAGAAGAGGCGAGCTGCCGATGGTGAACGGGTGAGCGAGAACCATGTACAGCCGCAGGCAGAAAACTTAGAGTTGCGTGCAATTCCGAGTAGTTGCCGCCGCTTTTCGGCGGCACAGGCGCAAAGGGAATACAGGGATATAATTTGTTGGTGGCGCTCAAAAGGTAGAGTCGCACGGATTTACGAGATCTAGGAGGCTACGTCGCAGGGCGACAAAGGCCGTGCTCAAGAGAGTCTTGAGCGTAGAAATCCCGGAGACTCGGGCGCGGGGCTCGGTCGCCTTCTCAAGTCAAAGGTCGCACAGTCATCGTAGGCTAGATATCTCGAATGCATGTATCGGGGCGCACGCGGTAGAAAAGTAAAGAATAGTACGTAACAACTGCTTCCGGCGGACGGGTACGTCCGAGAGTATCGAATCGGCCGGGAACAGGAAACTACTGTCGGGAAAGACCCGGCTGGAGCCCAACGAAAACCCGGCGAGATTTGCCAAACGGGGCCGGGCAAGAGAGCTCGTTAAAACGACGCGCGTATTTTAGCTGCCGACGAGCGACTTCGATCCGCCGCATAAAACATCTCGCGGAACATCTAAGACGAGATATCGCTCTCTTTGATCGCATTACGGAATCTCCCGTACGGAATTTAGCTTCCTGTTCGCGAAAGACACAGGCTAAGTAAAAAGCATTATTTCTATGTCACACCATAGGATAGCTAATCTGTAGGAGAAAAACATTAATTATACCAAGTCAAATAGAATTAAAGTGTTGTTATTCTGTTA
>NW_014558834.1:0-546 GCF_001313825.1 Dinoponera quadriceps
GAGTAACGACGGATTGCTGCGTATCAATACGCTTCTTCATATATTTGTTGCGACAATTGATCGACTCGCTACTCTCCATCGTTTTCTCTCTCTCTTTCTCTTTTTATCTCGTATCACCGCCAATCTCTTAGTCCATACTCCATGGAGAAAAATACAACAAAATATTATATACGTCAAACCTAAATGAAACTTGCGATACTTCTATTCACTCCGGCTGAAAAATAAGGAATATATTTATCCCCTTTACCGGAAAACAGAAACAGATTATCTATTCTCTCTCTCTCTCTCTCTCTCTCTCTCTCTCTCTCTCTCTCTNTCTCTCTCTCTCTCTTTTTCTCTCTCTCTCTCTCTCTCTCGCAAACAGGAAACTCTTTTTCCGCAAAAAAACACAACAATCGTTATACGATTATTAAACGAAACCATCCATCCTGCGGAAAAACAATTCCCTTTTTATTTAATAAGCACTGTTCCTAATAAAGACGTATTTCTTTTTCTTTCACTTCTTTCACATATCGCATATCCCGCGGATATGAAATATAAAATCGT
>NW_014558835.1:0-529 GCF_001313825.1 Dinoponera quadriceps
AGTAAATTATTTTTTTTTTATGACATTTCTACCACGCCAAAATCTCTATTATTTATTAAAAACGAATGTCCTGATATTAAGAATTTGTGATCTATGATTTCCACATTATTTTCAACAGTTTGGACAATTTTTAGCCACATTAAAGCTGCTTTAATGTTTCTATTTTGTTCTGCACACATGTCACTGTAAGCTATAATATGTCTTTCACTTCTTAAATTTTTAACATGTTTTAGGATGCATGAAGCTATTTCTTGAGCACCTCTCAATGCAAGAGTTTCATCCCAAACGTACATATGAACATTATCGTTNATTATCGTTTTGAAAATTGTGAATACCCAAATTTAGAACGTACATATTGCGTTTATAATATGCTACTGAAGTAGTCAACTTTGGATAAGGTAATGCTTTTTGCAAGTCGAACGAAAAAGCGAAATAATAATCTGAATTACGTGATACTTGTTCCTGATCTTTTAGTGATTAGTTTTAGTGATTTCCTAGCTGATTCTGCTAGTCTTAAATGAACATCATG
>NW_014558836.1:0-406 GCF_001313825.1 Dinoponera quadriceps
AACAAAGAAAAAAACAGGGGTTTTGTATGAAACACAAAGCGATATAAACTGAATATTATTGACAGATGTCTAACCTCTCTGAAACCACCGAAATCAGCTATCACTATGAAATATTCATAAGAGTAACAGCCATCTTTCGAAAACGGACAGAACTAATTTGTACTCTCAATATTTAATCACTTGCAATATTTTATCCATCGCCTAGTAAGTTTCCTTCATGTTGACTGCGTGAGCGATTAGAATGGATGGATCTTGATTTCCATTATGCAAGAGTACAACTTTCAAACTGTACTTAGAACCGTTAATAAACATTCGCCACTCATTTTTGCCGTATGTTTAGTTCATCTTTCGAAATGAACCTTGAATGTCAGTGCAGAAACAGGTCTGGTTTATTTTGTTGAATATA
>NW_014558836.1:525-1052 GCF_001313825.1 Dinoponera quadriceps
ACTTCAAAAAATCATTTTTTGTGATCTTGTTCAGCTCCTCCTTCGATGCCGTCTTTATCTCCTCAATCGTAGCGTAGCGTCGTCCTTTCATGTGCCTCTTCAGTTTCGGGAACAAGAAAAAGTCACAGGGGGCCAGGTCTGGGGAATACGGTGGCTGCTGCATCATTAGTGAGTTGTTTTTGGCCAAAAATTCGCGCACAAACAACGATGTGTGAGCAGGGGCGTTGGTACGAATTTTGCCGCGACCCGTCTCATGTCCAAATCATTAGTAAAAATCGAATAGCACGAGCCAATCGATAAGTTTAGGTCCTCAGCAACTTCTCTAATGATGATTCGACTACTGGCCAATACTATTTTCTTCACTTCATCAATGTTTTCGTCTGTTATTGAAGTGCTCGGGCGTCCGGCACGCTCTTCGTCGTTCACATATCCTCGGCCCTCTGAGAACATTTTGTACCACCGATAAACGTTGCTTCGGTCCAAGGTAGCTTCACCATATGCCACAGTCAACATTCGGAATGCGTCCG
>NW_014558836.1:1083-1304 GCF_001313825.1 Dinoponera quadriceps
GAATAGGCAAAAATCGAAGACGAGCCAAAACACGTCCAAGCAAAACAGCTGTCAAAGATAAACTGAATATTCAAAATGGCCGAAATTGTCGGCATAAGTGAGAGACATGAGTACCAACATAACGTCATAAAAAAAAAATCTAATATACGTAACACGCGGAAATTGAAAATTCGCGTTACTTTTTGAACAGACCTCGTATGTAATGATTTCCACATTCATAT
>NW_014558837.1:0-530 GCF_001313825.1 Dinoponera quadriceps
TAGAATATATAACTCAAAAATTATAAGTATACAGTTTTGTCGCTTCTGATATCACCAAAGACGGGAAATACAGGTCACAGTGAGTGGTCAGGAGTCTTAAGGTCATACGAATAATTTATGCAAGTTAGATATAGGTGGAAATGCGTCAACTACATTCACGATATACACACTTATATACATATGTTTTATTAATTTTCATATGCAAATCAAAGTAACTTAAAAAATCAGAAAACTTGCGAATTTCTCAAATTACCCGAATATTTACCCAGCACTAATAACTATTAGNAATTAATTCTCGGCCCTTCTTCAATAAATCCAATTTCAGTCACTATTTGTAAAGATAGTTCTGGATTTCATATATACATTTTATTATTTTAAAGACGGCAACGTTCCAAATAATACAAATAACACAAACGCCTACAAAATAAAAAATCGTTTCCAAGGCAAATTCTAAACGAGGAACGCAGAACAGCAAGGTGTGGAAAAAAGAGAATTGCGTATGTTTCTGATAACAAATTCTAATATTCTTG
>NW_014558838.1:0-378 GCF_001313825.1 Dinoponera quadriceps
TGATTGGTGCTGGAACAATAATCTTTGCCACTCTGAAATATCAACCAAAAAGGAGCCCACCATCAACCGAATATTTGGAATAGGGATGGCATTGTACGTGCGTCGACTAGAGGAATTGGGACAGTCAAGTTGTACTATCAATCGCATCCTCATTCCTGATGTTATTATAAGAACAATGACATAGTTTCGGCACTTCAAAAACTAAGGCGAACAGATACTTATAGGTAAGCGAAGAAGAAAATTCTTAACACTTTGTCAAAGACATTATTTTTGTGTGAAAAGAACATAAATATTTAATCATATAAATTTGTAGCAGGGATGACAATGTACGAGCGGAATCGGGACAGTCAAGTGGACCTCCCAAATCGCATCATCATT
>NW_014558838.1:420-676 GCF_001313825.1 Dinoponera quadriceps
GCGAACAGATACTTGTAGATAGACGTAGAAGACAATTCTTACTATATTACAGACGTTATTTTTATATGAAGAGAATAGAAGTATTTTAGAAAATAATTTAAGCAAGGTATTAATTAAACGTAAATTTTGTGTTCAATTTCCATTTTTCTTGCCTTCCCTTCCCGTTCTCCACCGTCTAATCGTACCTTTCCAATATCATTATGTTAATAGTTGAAGTCTTATACACCTTCACCTTTCTCATAAATTATCTGCGATT
>NW_014558838.1:719-996 GCF_001313825.1 Dinoponera quadriceps
ATAGCCGCGGGATTACATTGTCAGGCTTTGCGTTCGTGTTTATTTATGGAAATTTCGAGTTGCGTGAAATGCGAAGAACGATATGATATTTCCAAGTGCTACTTTACGGTAATGTCCGAAGTAATATTCTAGACTGAAAATCTTTTAAGAGTATTATAATATTCTCTCTTATTCGTGAAAATATATATCGTTGATTTCAGTCTCTTTTTTCCCGTATACATTATGTTGTAGAATTAA
This sequence comes from Dinoponera quadriceps, assembly GCF_001313825.1. Taxonomy (NCBI): domain Eukaryota; kingdom Metazoa; phylum Arthropoda; class Insecta; order Hymenoptera; family Formicidae; genus Dinoponera; species Dinoponera quadriceps. The sequence goes on from NW_014558838.1 coordinate 957, forward strand.
ATGTTTAACATGGAGTCAAAGTTTCGACACGTGACGATCT
>NW_014558839.1:0-332 GCF_001313825.1 Dinoponera quadriceps
ATTGAGGCGTGAAGGATTCTTATACGTCGCAGTACGGTAACATGGACAGTACGGTAACAGGAGTCCATGGTAGTACAGGAAGCGTCGTGGTCCCAGGAAGCGTTTTGGAAATGGATCCTATGTCGACGCCGTACGTTAGCACGGGCTGGAACCCGTGTTCATAGTACAGGAAGCGTCGAGGATATTGGAGGCTAGATTTCAATTGTTGGGTCGACAATTTTAAAGAGGGGGCAATGTTACGCCCGTGTCTTGATGCCCGCGCCTTTAGCGCCCTGAACATACAGCAGATTCTCTTAGCAACGAGTCGTAAACAAGAGATGATCAGCGTTGAC
>NW_014558839.1:416-11454 GCF_001313825.1 Dinoponera quadriceps
TCTGCGAGTTACGTGTGTTCCCTTGTAAATAGTAAATATAGTTGAAGTTGTTTTCTTGTTAACGTTGTTTCGTTTTATTTCCCCGCGCGAGCGTAACAGTAAGCAAAAATTTCATGGTGTAATACACATGTGAACTTTCTAACGCGTTTTTTCTCAAAACTGGATTTTTTAACTAGTGCCCATGATTTTTTGAAAACGGTTGAATGGATTTAAATAAAATTTTAATGGTAGATTCAGCATATGTGTGGCTATCGTGGGAACTAGAATTAAAAAAAAAATATTGAACTGTTTTCTGTGCGCATAAAAAAATAGACGGAAAAAATCATGCTATTTTGAGTTATAATTTTTAAAATTAAAAAGTTTTGAGTTATAATTTTTAATTTTAAAAAGCATGCGAAAAATTGAATTTTTAATATTTTCAAAAAATCCTAGTTCCCACGATAGCCATTCACCTATAGATTAAAATGCAATTTGATTTTTGATTTCAGATAAACTAGTCTGCCGGAATCGTGGGCACCGTTTGTCTGCTTTTCTTTACGTGGGTGCCATTCCAGTGATGTAACTCGCCATCAACGCCATATTTCTAAATAAAAAAATTTACACATATAGTTTAAGATGTAATAAATATATAGTAAAAATTTGGAAGCTCTATATTTTTTCATTTCGCCGCAAAAAATGCAAAAAACCTTAAAAAACGATCGTCACACGGGATGACCCCTTTAATAAAATGTGCTACTTGCTACTGTCAATGAAATGTGCTACGTGCTACTGTCAATGAAAACTTGCTTGAGTATTTTTATTAATATTGTAAACATCCATAGTGAAAAGCAAGGGAACTCATTTTAAAAAAGTATTTGAAATGTGCGAGGTGAGGAAAATCATTTTGTAAAAGCATCCTACTCCCTTCGATAGTAAAAAATAAAACAATTAGAATTAAAATTTAAAATATCAATTTCAGAAAAATTAGGAAAATATATTTGACATTAATTTTGTAGTTAACTGATCAAATACATAAATTTTACAAAGAGAAATTTGCGCGAAGGTTGAAAATAACCCACTAAATTGTATATAAAACAACCTCAATCTGTTTTATAAACACCTCTTCACATGTTTGCGAAACATTAATTCCCAAAATTAAAATAGTGTAATCTGTAGAAAAATAAAAAAGACCGTAAACAAGTACACACGGTTGAATTTGTCTCGACGACAGCTATAATTTATTAATCTTTGAGCAGGCGCGCCTCTCGCCCAAACATTAGTGGGCGGGCGCGGTACTGAATGCCGCAGAACGTGGTGTACTGAATTCAGAGAACGGCTAATCTCTTAATAGGAAGAATGCGACAATTGTGCTATCTAATGGTTGACATAGTAAATGAAGAATATGGAAGGTCATAATAGAAAAAGGAGTTGTGCTATCTGTAATTTTTCAGAAAAACCAATCTTGTGATATTGAGTGCTGCCACGTGCCCGCTTAAAGGTTAAGAGAAAAAAAACGATTTCTAATTAAGAAAAGTGATAATTAATGAATTTCTCGAAAATGGCGTCATCTGCAAACAAATTGATATCGTTATCTTGTGTCTCTCTTGAGGTCAAACAACTTTTGTTCGAAACATTTTTTGTAAAAGACGTAGAAGAGATATCTGTGGTGGGACATTAAAATGACCCATCTTGTATATACAGATTGACTCCAAATGCTTCAGCTAGACTTGGAGATCTTGTACGAAATTTAATTCTGAATAAAAAATTTTCTATGAATATAGATTGAAAAATGCTTCTTTAAGAAATTAGAACTCATAAACCTCTAAAATCATCTTTTTTCAATACATTTTTGCAAATATTTAGAAAAGTATGCCTTTGTCACGCCCGTGGTGATCAGATGCGGCGAGTTGTTTGAGGCGAGGTGGTTTGGGCGGACCGGTGTCGGCCAATGAAAGTCGGGAGATAACAAATGAATAGTTTATTTAATGTTTGGTTATAATTTATTTTCGTGCTGGAAGTGGACTTTGTCCCTACTTGCTCCGGGTAGGTTCGCGGTAACGCGAGGTGTTTGTTACACAAAGTACGCGACAGTACAGAGTTACGGTATTGTAGCCGGCTGAAGGGGTCGGCACTAATCTTATTAGCTAAATCGGAAAGTTCCGTCCGTTTTTTTGCAAAAAGTATGGTTTTATTTAAGAAACAAAATGAAAAAGCACATCAATAAAAATATTATCCATCGTTAGCAATGACTTTTTCCCATTTTTTGGGTAGCAAGCGAATTCCGCGGCGAAAAAATGACTCATCTTTGGAGGCTATCCAGTCAAAGACCCATTTTTTGACGTCTTCATAAGAATTGAAGCGTTCCTCAGTAAGTGCGTGTGCCATCGACCGAAACAAGTGGTAGTCGGAAGGGGCACAGTCTAGTGAATAAGTTGCATGGAGTAGCACTTCCCAGCGAAGTGTTTCTAACGTTTTGTTACGTCCTGGGTGTAGCGGTAACTATGAATATCTCTTTTTAATTATATGATTGTAAAACAGACGGATTTCGGGCAAGCGCTACTGTAACAAAGATAAGAGTACATTGGCCGCCGTTAAACATACCGTATGGTTCCCCAGGCGTTTATCATTCATTCCGCCTTCATGTAAGGTATGTAGTTTATTTACATCCTGGGTACCCTGGGGACGATAGATTCGTTTTTTTTTTATAACTAAGATATCTTGCCGCCTCTATATTAGGCACGTATGTGTCCATACTAGGTACCTAGATAGCAACGGATTCTTTCTCTTCTGATTATAAAACTAATAAATTTGATCAAGCGGTTTATGAAAAGATACGAGTACACTCCGCCCACATATGTCATAAGGCTCCCGACGGGGCTGCGATCTATCCACCCTTGTATACAGTCGGTAGAACAAGGGTCCTCCTATGCGATTAGGTTCTTAAAATTGTTTATATTAATACTAGGAATTTTCTAGAGTAAAAAAAGTCATGTTTAAATATGAAATGGAGACTTACGATTTAGATGAATCAATAGACTGACGAGGACGTCTTCTACGCAACCTCCTCTCATTGGTGGACGTCATCCACCACCCCCTATAATCCTTCCTATATAAGCCTTACCCTTTTTGCCGCGAGCGCAGTTACAATAGTAGTTTTTCTTGCAGTCAGTCAGTCAGTGACAGTCACAGTTACAATTACAGTTCAGTCTAGTTTAGTTCAGTCCAGACCAGTTCAAGTTCAGTACAGTACAGTCGAGTCCAGTTTAAGTTATAGTTATAATTAGAGTTACAGTCGCAGTCACAGTTGCAGTTCTTAGTGTCAGTTCTTAGTTAGTCAGTCTTAGTTCAGTCTTCAGCAGTCCACAACCATAGTCTAGTCCAGCCTCCGTCTTCGTCTTCATTCGTCCTCGTCAGTCTATTGATTCATCTAAATCGTAAGTCTCCATTTCATATTTAAACATGACTTTTAATCATTTCAATCCAANTCACCATAAATTGCAAAAAAAAATTTAAGATTTAATTATTGACAAGTAAACAAGTCACTCTAACTTAAAATGTCTTTGGCACGACTTTGAAGTACACAATGAGCTGATAAATGACAAACGAATTTCGACATGCGCAGAAACGACATTACTTTCCGGTCCCCCTAATATAACGATGTTTTCCTCGCTATGTTAAGTATTCTTGTTGCTTTATGCGATTGTATTAAATTAAGTTACACGAATTACCTTTTGCTTAATCCCACTTTAATCTTCATCTTGTATTTGCGTTATTCCAGTAATACTGATTTATAAAAATTTGTTTAATGTTAACCCACATATTTCATTGTTTAACTTTAGCTAACCCTTTCATCTTTTAAATGTTGCATCTTTTACAATGACTGTTCTTATCAATTTACCACTATTATTAATCCATCCGAGAACCAAATTATATTATTAATAAACTGTTTTATTCAAAATGCCCTAAATTTAATCAAGTCGTTAAAACTATTTGTTCATCTCCTTTTAATTACCTAAATATAAATTCCTCTCTCAACACACTCATATGGTCCTATCCCAGGTAAAGAGATTAAGTTCTTTGACCTAAATAAAGGACCACCTAACGTACTTTCTGTGATCAGAGTAAATGGGCCTCTCCGGATCTTGACCTGATCTGCAGACCTACCAATACATTTAGGACTCGCCAGTGCGCGAGTAAACAATTTTGTTGCGTTTGTCCTCTTCCAGGACGTAACAGTTTTCTTGACAAGTTTTATGATATGAGGCCGAGCATTGTCATAAAGCAAAATCACTTTGTGCTGTCTCGTTTCATGTTCTGATTGTTTTTCGTGTAATGCTCGGCTCAAACAGATAATTTGTTCTTGGTGGAGATACCTTGTGACTGTTTGACCAGATTTTAATAGCTCATGGTACATTACACCTGATCCCACCAAATACAGAGCATTGCCTTCTTTCCGTGGATATTCTTCCGCTTTGGCGTCAATATTGAGGATTGGCCGGAGTTGCAAATGATTTTCCGATGTTTGGAGTCAAAATATATCCATTTTTCATCCCCAGTGATGATACGATGCAAAACCCCTTTCTTTGTTGTTTAGCAAGCAGAATTTCGCAGGTTTTCCGCCTTTCAATGTCCCTTGGCTTCAGTTTATATGAGACTCATTTTCCTTCCTTGTAGATCGTTCCCAAGGCGATCGGAAATGACAGAATGATAGATTGAGAATAATTTAATGCTTCTGTAAGTTGTTTTTACATTTGACATGGGTCTTCATCCATCAATGTTTGAAATTCTTTGTCTTCAAATGCTCTTGATCGTTCAGAACGCTCTTTGTCCTCCACATCAAAAGCACCACTTTTAAAGCGTCGAAACCATTCTCTGCATGTTTTATCGGAAGGAGCACTATCACCATAAACTTCTACATGTTATTCGATGAGCTTCATCCGCAAGAAATGATTGAGGATTTCCAAAAAACTTTGGAAAAATCTGCTCCGTCGAATGCAACCGTATAAAACTGGATTGCTGAGTTTAAACATGATCGTACCAGCATATCGGATGCACGACGCAGTGGTCGTCCAAGTGATGTGACTATAACAGAAATGAATGAAAAAATCCATGATATCGTGTTGGATGATCCTAAAGTGAAATTGCGTGAAATAGCTGCAGCTGTGGGAATCCAAAGGGTTCCAAAGGGTAGAAGTGCTCCGAAGCGACCAAAGTGCTCAGATGCGACAATCGTTTGGAAAGGTTCTGGCCACTGTGTTTTGGGATGCACATGGAATAATCTTCATCGATTATCTTGAAAAAGGAAGAACGATCACAGGAGAATATTATGCAACATTGTTGGATCGATTGAATGATGAAACCAAGAAAAAAAGACTTCATTTAGCAAAGAAAAAAATTCTCTTTCATTAACCCTTTCGCGGCGAACAGCGCCTTTAGGCGCTCAGCTATAGATGCTCATTCTCAGCGAACAGCGCCGTTCGGCGCTCAGGCAAATTTACCCGCGGTGAACGAACAGCGCCAGATGGCGCCCATCCGGAGCCGCTCTCTTCGTACGAAGGCGCTGTTCGTTTGTTATCAACAACTGCCATTAATGTCCATTAAGTTGTTTTTGACGTGCTAGCAGCATACGCTTCTTGTGCAAAGGTTTTTTTTACATAGTCAAATATTATATACACACTGCGTTCGGAACGACTCGCGTATTTGGTCCGCGCGGTCGATCTGGCATCGGCTGCTTAGAGCGCAACTCTTTCCAGAGCACTCCGCCGCGAAAGGGTTAAGGCAATGCACCGGCTCGAAAATCGGTAAAAGCAATGGCAAAATTAAACGAACTAAGGTATGAATTGTCCCCACTTCCACTGTATTCTCCAGGGCCACTGGCCCCGTGTAACTTCTACCTATTTCCAAATCTTAAAAGATAGCTCCAGAGAAAAAGATTTGCTTCAAATGAAGAGGTTGAATGGGAAACAAACGCATATTTTAGCGTTTTAGAAACTTATTATTTAGAAGGTTTAAAGAAGCTAGAAACTCGTTGGACTCGATGTATTGAGCTAAAAGGAGATTATGTTAAAAAATAAAGTTGAATTTTGCTAACAAATATTTTTTTCGTTTTCATTCTAAGAACTTATCAATCGACTTGGTATTTCGGCAAAGCTAAAGAGAATAAAATAATGCGCAATAATAACAACTTTTTAACAAAAAATATTGAAACTAAAGTTATAGTTAAATTATTTTTCAAAATGATTAAAATATTTGTATTACATTTCATAGGTCTTGAAATGACCAGTCTTAAATGCACAAAAAAGTGTTTTACTTTACTAAAAACCTAAACATTTTATTTTCTGCATTGTGATAAAAGGTAGTTTTTCCGAGGTACAATTATATTCTTTTTATCTTTCTACATTTTATACTTGTTTAAGCAATTTTATACGGCACCAAAAAGAAAATAATGCGCACTGTTATGACTGATCCACTAGAAATGAGGCCTCTCACCACTACCTCTCAGTCTTCCTGCTTCACCTTCCAGTAGTTATGCCGTTAACTTTTGTTGGAGACCGAGTATACGAGGTCTGTTCAAAAAGTATCGCGAATTTTGTGTTTTTTCAAAAATTATTTATTTATTCATGAATATCTATTTTGTCTCCTTCAAAGTAATCCCCATCAGATATTATACACTTGTGCCAACGTTTTTTCCAATCCTCGAAGCACTTCAAAAAATCATTTTTTGTGATCTTGTTCAGCTCCTCCTTCGATGCCGTCTTTATCTCCTCAATCGTAGCGTAGCGTCGTCCTTTCATGTGCCTCTTCAGTTTCGGGAACAAGAAAAAGTCATAGGGGGCCAGGTCTGGGGAATACAGTGGCTGCGGCATCATTAGTGTGTTGTTTTTGGCCAAAAATTCGCGCAGAAGTAACGATGTGTAAGCAGGGGCGTTGGTACGAATCTCGTGGCGACCCGTCTCATGTCCAAATCATTAGTAAAAATCGAATGGCACGAGCCAATCATTTAGGCTCAGCAACTTCTCTAACGGTGATTCGACGATTGGCCAATACTATTTTCTTCACTTCATCAATGTTTTCGTCTGTTGTTGACGTGCTCGGGCGTCCGGCACGCTCTTCGTCGTTCACATCTTCTCGGCCCTCTGAGAACATTTTGTACCACCGATAAACGTTGCTTCGGTCCAAGGTAGCTTCACCATATGCCACAGTCAACATTCGGAATGCGTCCGCGCACTTAATTTTGTTAGATTCTTTGATCCATTTTTTGGAATAGGCAAAAATCGAAGACGAGCCAAAACACGTCCAAGCAAAACAGCTGTCAAAGATAAACTGAATATTCAAAATGGCCGAACTTGTCGGCATAAGTGAGGGACATGAGTACCAACATAACGCCACAAAAAAATCGAAAATCGAATTTACGTAACCCGCGGAAATTCAAAATTCGCAATACTTTTTGAACAGACCTCGTATTTTTGGTGGAAAACAAAGAAATGAACTAGGCTTTTCTGGGAAGGGTTGGGCGTCGAGCAAACAACCCGATCCCTCCAAAACAAAGTGTCAGGAAACGCAAAGGATATAGATGCCGGATTAGACGTATCGCTGACGACATAAACAAGAAAAAGGCTCACGATTTAAAACTTGGTATATGGAATGTTAAAACCCTATTTCGGGTCGGTGCAGTAAGGGAATTGGAAACAACATTTTTAAAATATAGAATGGATATCATAGCAATGCAAGAAATAAGATGACTAGAAAGCGGAATGAACCGCAGAAGAAATTGGGATATATATTACAGCTACCATGAAAGTAAACATGTCTTCGGATGCGGTTTTGCTGTGGGAAGAAAAATAAAAGTTAAAGTCATAGGCTGGAAGCCAATAAATGAAAAGTTGTACCATCTGAGAGTCAGAACTAGGTATTATAATGAAAACCTGATAAATGTCTCAACTGAATAAGCAGAGGACGATATAAAGGATACTTTCAATAAATAGCTAGAAGTATTGTATGATCGGTATCTAAAATACGATGTTAAACTCTTAATGGGAGACTTTAATGCGAAGGTTGATAATGAGGAGATATACAGAAACGCAGTTGGTAAGTATGGCCTGCACTGTAAATTGAACCAAAATGGTACCAGGTTAATAGACATTGCAATGGTAAACATTTGGTAATAAGTAGCACCCATTTCTCGCACGCCAATATGCACTTAGCCACTTGGCTCTTCCCAGACCAACAGATGGCCAACCAAATAGATCACATTTTGATTGACGCACAGGACGCCTCCAACATTTTGGATGTGAGATCGTGTAGAATAGCAAACATCGACTCCGACCACTACATAATAAAAGTTAAATATAGGGCAAGAATAAACATAGATAGAAACGGCCAAAACCAAACCAATAAAAGTTTCAATATGCTTTGAAAGATAAAGAAAAGGTACAGAATATTGCAAAAATCACTCAAAAATTAGACGAGCTGAACATGATTCCTGCCATATAGCTAGAAAAACATTGGGTGAAATGCTCGGAAGCTATTCTGATCGTGGCTGAATAGATCTTAGGCACAGCAAAAAAGACACGTAGCAATTAGTTTGACGAGGACTGCTGACGGGCGGTTAGGGAAAAAAATCTTGCATAGCAAGAAATGAAACAAAAACACAACACCAGATCAGTAAGGATACAGTACATAGAGAAACGAAGTGCGGCCAATAAAATTATTTGTATAAAAAAGCAAGAATTTGAAAGTAATTAGTTAAAGGAAATGGAGAAGAAAAGTAATAGGAAAGAAATATGTTTATTCTATCAAAACGTGAATTGACGTAGAGGAAAATACAAATCGCACCCTTTCCCCTCCTGCAGAGATAGAGAGGGTAATCTCATTACAAACGTAGAAGAAGTTAAGAAGCGCTTGGTGAAGCATTTTGAGGAACATCTAGGCGGGAATAACCGTGTAGAGACAGACGGGAGGGTATCAGTCGGGCAGAAGGAAAGCAGTGAAGAAATGGTCCCCCCACCAACTCTAAAGGAAGTATCGAGTGCCATATTAAAGAATAAAAAAATCTCCTCCGACAACATGAGAAATGATAAAATACGGTGGCGAAAGGTTACAGCAAGAAATACACGAGCTATTGGTTTAGATTTAGTTAAGATTTGAGGGGAAGAGAAATTCCCGAAAGAGAGGAACCTGAGTCTGTTATTACCTATTCATAAAAAACATAACAAGTTGAATGTAGCAATTATAGAGGTATAAGCCTTCCAAATACCAGCTATAATATATTGTTATCTATTTTATGCGAGCGCTTGAAATCCTTCAAAAGTAAAATTATTAGGCCGTACCAGTGTGGTTTCATGTTTAGTAGGTCGAAGGTGGATCAGATCTTCGCAATAAGATAAATGTTGGAAAAGACGCGTGAGTTTCAGACGAAAACACATCACCTGCTTATTGATTTTAAGGCCGCGTATGGCTGCGTAAACAGAGATAGTCTGTATAATACAATAATCGACTTTGGCATTCCGCAAAAACTACTTAACCCTTAGCTGACACACAGGGTTAAAGTACCCTAGTGTTTTTGAACGCAAATTTTTCATAGCTGCGCGCCAAATTTGGTTCTGTGGCGTCACCTAGTATTAGTCGAGGCTTGACCAAATATTGATAAATAAAACAAATATACACATTTTTTCTCGCTGGGGTCCAAAATATTTCCTATAGCACTTACGTTATTATTTTGACGTGTGTCAGATAAAGGTTAATCTGTGCAAGTTGTCAATGAATGACGTTGAATGTGCGGTGAAAATGGAAAGGGAAAGCACGGAAACTTTCAGAATGAAGGTGGGCTTAGGAATAGTAAGAGCCTATTCTATGATTTCTTTAATCTATGTTTGGAAAGATAGTAAGGGATGCTGATTTAAATATATCACGCACAATATATAACAGATCAATGCAAATCGTAGCATATGCGAGTGATATCGATCTGGTCGATAGAAGCTAGCACGTGGTCGGTGATTCTTTTAAACAATTAGAAAAAGTGGCCTTAAACATGATCCTAAAGATCAATGAGGAGAAAACAAAGTATATGATCTCATTAACAAAACAGAAATCAGCACAATGAAGGAAAGTTGTGGAAGTAAACAATCGCACTTTTGAAAATGTTGAGGAGTTTATTTATCTAGTAACCCTAATTAATTAAAAAATAACTTCAGTTCGGAGATTAAATGAAAAGTCATACTGGCGAATAAAATGTATTTTGTGTTGAACAAAATATTTAAAATAACATCCAGGAGAACAAAAATCGTAGTATATAAAACACTTATTCTCCCAGTACTACTACAGGGAAGCGAGAGCTAAATGGATAGCGGATACGATACAGTCCTGAGTGTCTTTGAAAAGAAGATACTGCGAAAAATATATGGACTCGTATACGCGGACGGTATTTAGAGAATTAAATACAATCACGAGCTGTGTTAATTATATGATGGCAATATCATAAAGAAAGTCAAGTTTTGGAGGCTTTAGTGGCTGGGGAACGTCGTCCGAATGGAAGATAATAACTCTGTAAAAAAGCTTCTGGAAAGCATCGTTTGTGCTGCGAGGAGAAGAGGAAGGTCAAGCCTGAGATGGAGAAATGGAGTTGAGAGAGACCCGAAGGAGATAGGTATTAGGAATTGGAGAGTGGGGGCGCACGATAGGAAGAGATGGAGGAAAATTTTGAGCAAGGCCCAGGCACATTTGGGGCTGTAGTGCCACATACACATAATTTAAATATATATAATTTTATACACTTTGCGATACTCATTTTAAAGTTATCAACTCTTTTATGATGAGATGTCTAGCCACCTAAGACAAGATCGGTCGCAGATCCAAACAACAAAGACAAGATCGGCCGTAGATCCAGTCAATTAAGGCAAAATCGAATAATTCGTATTATTTCCCTATATCGACGAACGGTTCGTCTGTTATTAGAACAGAACGGGTAGTACTAGGTGTAGAAGTATGAAACCGGAATTTCCCTATAGATGATACTAGCCATCAGTTTAGGGACCGTAAGACCGCTTCTGCAGCGCCATCA
>NW_014558840.1:0-324 GCF_001313825.1 Dinoponera quadriceps
TGCTTTTCTCGACGTTAAAATTGTGGCCGTAAAGCCGATCGAGATTTATGATAATTAATAACCTCATCTTCTCGACTCAGATGGTGTCCTTAGTAGTTTTCCAGGTACTATTGATCTTTATTCCTCTTAATAATTTTACTATGTACGTATAGTTTAGTGCAGACCCAAATCATACCGTGCCTAGTCGATGTTTCGAGAATTTTGTAAATTTTTCGATTTCGCAGCAAATAAAGCTTCTAACATCTTGTTCTTTAATACTATCTGCAATTACGTTCTATATAAATGCAATGTACTCGATTGTATCGTACATAGTAACAAATTTTG
>NW_014558841.1:0-6258 GCF_001313825.1 Dinoponera quadriceps
CAATCGACGATAACTTTATGGTACAGATACAAATCGACTAATGTAACTAGGTTATTTTGACAGATGCCTAAGTTGATTGTATGACGTATATGATCTATTTACTTTGACTACTAAGTTCCACTAAAGCCATCTATAGGGAAACGGCGGGAGCAAAGTTGTTCACCTAATAACAATATTCCCGGACTCATGAACATGATGAAGAAGAACATTTACAAACCAGACGAGTGGCGTTAATTCATTGATTCTTCGATTCGTAGCCTCAAGGCAATATTATTGCATAACACAAATGTCCTGGCATCTATTCCAATAGCTCACTCTACAGTACTGACAGAAACGTATNGAAACGTATGATAACGTGAAAATTGTTCTTGAAAAAATACAGTACTCTCATCACCAGTGGCAAATTTGTGGAGACCTTAAATTTATAAATATTGTCTTAGGTATGCAGAGTGGAAACATAAAGTATCCATATTTTTTATGCTCTTTTGATAGTAGAGATAAAAAGAAACATTACCGCACAAAAAATTGGTCAAAAAGAGCAGCGCTAAAGCCTGGATCCTTTAACGTAGTTAAACTTCCACTTGTTGATGAAGGAAAAATTTTAATCCCGCCTCTGCATCTTAAGCTTTGTTTAATGAAACAATACGTGAAAGCCCTGGACAAGACAAGGAAACTGTTTTAAGTATATAGCTAAAAAATTTCCAAAACTGAGTGAAGCCAAGTTGGAGGCAGGAGTTTTTGATGGTCCACAGATTTGAACCCTGTTCAAAGATTCCAATTTCACCTCTTCTATGAATAGCATAGAGAAAGCTGAGTGGAATAGCTTTCACAAGGTATCCACAAATATTCTTGGAAATAACAAAAGCCTGCATTACAAAAAATTGGTAAATGAGATGGTAAAAAATTATCACGTTCTGGGTTGCAACATGAGCATAAAACTACATTTTCTACATTCACATTTTGATTTCTTTTCAGATAAACTCGGAGACTATAGTGAAGAACACGGAGAGAGGTGCCACCAGGACATGAAAGATATGGAGAAGAGATATCAAGGAACATGGGATATCAATATGATGGCTGATTACTGTTGGAATTTGAAAAGAGACACGGTAGCGAATGGTAAAAAACGTAAGCGTCGATCACTTCGAAGATCATTCGAAAGTAAACAAGTTCGGTATCATAAGCGATCAAAAAAAGATCAGACATAGCCTTCTTCTTAAATATTATTTCCATTTAATTTATTTATGTTCATTTTTTAAAATACTTTATTTTTGTTATTCGTGTAAGGCAAGGGGAACACGTTCTAAAAAAGCACCCCGGGGGTTATGGGGTTATGGAGTTTAAAATTCAAGGGGTAATAAGAGTTTTTGGTCTAAATTTTGAGGTTATGAAAAATCCTGATGTGATGGGATTAAACGGACCTCGGATTCGGATTCAGCGACTTCGAAAACATATAGTAAACATAGCCAGACCTCATTATTCATTTTTTCAATTTTTTTGTGGAGCTGTGTAATCAGCCAATTGATCGTGTCTCTGCCACCACCAAGTGTATAGATGCATAATATTACGTAATGCGCAATTTTTCAGATGTCGTCGGCATAGAAAGGATGATACTCTTATCAGTGTTTCCAAACGACCAATGTCTTCATAATCCACATCGATTGTTTCTATGCTGATAGTTACCTCGCAGTCCCCAAGCAGAGACAGCAACCAATCTTTTTTTTGCCAACCTTTAACGTAAATCACTGTAGTGTCGAGAGACGTATTCATGAGAATTTCTTGAATGAGCGGTCTCATTTTCCTGTATTCAATATCACCATCGAACCATCGTAGTCAATGATGATTGGCGGATAACCAAGATGCCTGCGCTTTTTCTGCTTTCATTAGGAGATCCCATGCCATAGGTGGCATAAATATGTAATGAAAGAGTTCGCGATCGTTATTATTGTTGTTACGTAACGCAGCGAATTCTTTAACAACGAAACATTCGCGTACAACGAAACCTTGAATGTCCACAAACGTAGGTACGGATACGTTCGACATGATCACAGAGACACTTATGTGAAGATATATATATGAAGACGCGTCCTTTTATACAATTTTCCGAACCATATTAGTCAGAGGATTATACTCGATCACACGATCGTGAATAATGAGGCAGAAGGTTGTGGTTTTGGCCGGAACCTCGCGTTTACACTCGAATTCCAAACGCACATCCACAATGCCGCTCTTTATCGATTCGTTTTGACGAAAACAATCGATCACTCTGATGGGGCTCAATTGTAAAAATTTATCAATGTGTAAATACACATCCTCGAATTTAAGCCCGTAATAGGTTTTGCGAAATTTTGCATACAAATCGTACAGCAGAGCAAATCTGTTATTATCAAAATCCAAATTCATATCGTCATATGGATGAAATTCAGAATTCAAATATAACTTGACATTACTCAGTTTGCAATCGTCGAATTTGGAAACATCCGCTGTCGGGACGCCTCTTCGGCCTGTTTGAAGGGCGAAAATCACATATCGCGGTTTTTCCAATTGCGCCGCCGCTTTCACCGCCCACGAATGTTTCGTTGAGGTTTGCAACAAAGGAAATTCATACAGATCCCATGAGCGAAAGATCATACTTAGATACCGACCGCTCTCTAAAGTTCGCAAAAGTGATAATTTGTTTAGATCGTTCAATACCACATGCGGCATGCGCCATTGTACATTTAATGGTTTGAGTTTAGGATTTTTAGACGTTGGTTGAGCGATAATACTATCAACATTGTTGCGTGCACGTATCAAAACTAATTCGTGACGTGCGTTTATCACTATACGTTTGTAATCTTCGCAAAAACCTAAAAACATATTCAGAGGTACGCAGAAATTGAAATTGCGCAAATTATCGGTTAGACGTATCGCATTGTCGGTTGAAAGAACATTCTATCCGGAATTCTGCAGTCTTTTGCTCCTTTCGGTTGTCAATGATGCGTAATTTTTTATCGTCCTGGTGATCCCGACATTTCTGTTTCTTTCAATTTCCACGCCATCGAGTTCGTATCTAATTTCGTCGAACATAAACGCAACGCAATTATTCACTAATTCGCATCTCCATTGCTATTCATCCCTGTCTGCGTCAATATCTTCAACAATATGTCTCTCGATGTAGAGAAAACTTTCACACGGTAATGTATATAAATCCTGTTGTTGTATAGGTATTCGTATTTCGTCACTGTAACCGAATGTGGCACTAGCGTACGGATTGTACGTGTGAGTTTCAATTTTGACAATACGATCGTTAAAGATCGGTTAGTCATCGATATACAAAATATCCATCATGTTTTATTTTTTTTTCACAATGAAACCCAGCGAGCGTAGAAACGCGACGTTAGTTGTTTTTAATTTGTTTCTTCCTTCTCCTCCTCTTCCTCTCATCCGTTTCTTTTCCTTATCCACTATCTTTGAGGTTATCTTATTTATATCATTAGACTAAACTAAATGTTGTCCCTCTCTTGCCGTTACAAACAAATCGTTCAAGACAACGAGCATTTCCGCATATTTTATTTCTCTTCACCGTTATCTTCGTCGTCGTATATGCAATCGTACGGTAATCTTTTCACCGCGAAAATTAATCAGTTTTCCATCCTGATCCGTAATGCGCACCGTGACATCGATAATGCTTCTCGTAATCACTGGTAGATAAATGATTTGTCGCAGAGCCACCGACAGTTTATATCCCGGTGGGACGTGCGGCGCGAATTCGTGTATCGTATGTACCGGTTCCGCGTTACTGTATGCTCCTGCGGTAATGTTACACTCTATGCGAATTATATTTATATTCATAATATTTACAGGTTTGTCAGATACATACCATTTATTAGGTTCTAATACACGCGACGAGGAAAAACCCAATAACGATCCGATATTATTCGGGTTTGTGAAATTCAATCTATAAATAGATTTTATTTCGCTCTTCATAGTATTTTCATTCACGTGTAAAATAAAGAAACGATCGTTTCTTTTAACATTATCATCAGTATCGTCTTCATCGTCGTCATTATCATCATCAATAATATAGTCCACAGGTGTTTTGCGATTACTTAATATATATATATATATATCGCTCGCTTTATTTTGTTTTTCATTATTATCATCATTAATAATATCCAACCTGACTCGCTTTGCATCACGTATGGTCTGTTTTTCAATGATGTTACGTTTCAAGTTGTTTATTTGTTTTTTAATTCTTCGCGCAAGATACGCACCTATGGCGATTAGTTCGTACGTTCCTTCGGGAATTGTAATCATTTTGTCGTCATGATCAAAATAATACTTATTATTTGTAAAATTTACATTCGGTATCGTATTGTATGTTTCAAAATTCGTCAAGCTCAATTCGTATTCACCATCATTGAAATCCAATGCCAGGAAGAAATGCGCTGTGAGAATACTTTCCGTTCCAGTTAATTCCAGTAAGTGAGAGTTAACGACATGGTGAGCATATAATTAGAGCGCGTTCCAATCGAGCTTTCGAAGAAAGCGTAAACACAATTGTCCGCAATTACGTTGATTGAATGTTTGATACGAATGATGATTGTACGCAACAGGTATGTTATTTCCAAGATAACGTACTATTTTGTGCGGCGGTCGAAGATTACCGAAACTGTCGAAATATATTGCTCTGTTGTCTCTTTTCGCAAAGGCAACCCAGTGTGTGCCGGGATTAATCGCATCATCAAGATTCACAGTTACACTCTCACATCGATGCGCTCGCGATGGTAATGCGTCACGCATAAATACACCGCGGAAAAACGGAATGCGCATACGACGCGCCGCACGATCTAATTGGTCACTCGTAGCATCGGACAATGATACATTATGCGCGATTAACGTTTTATTCCATGAATTTTTTTTTCTCACACTCTTCTTTCCGACGCATCTGCTACCGCGTTTATATGGCGCCGAATAAAGTCCACGACCTTCCATCGCACGATTATGACGTTGTAATTCTTCCAACTGACGAAGAGCAACTTTTCGATCGTTCACGGCTTTTGCTACACCAGCGGCACCACCGATCATTGAACCGAGCGCACCGAGTATTGGTAATAGAGGTAATAAGCCGCCGCGTTTCGCTATCGGAAGTATTCTCTTTCTCGTATTTTTCCTCTTCCTTTTCACACACATTTTTTTGCTCTCATGATTGCCCATACAACAACAACAGCGACAAATCTATCGTCGCTTTAAAAACGGAGTGAGTATTCGTTACGAGCAGCAGCAGCAGCAATCGTTATGTCTGTTACTTTTGCGAATGAAAGATTTCGTAATCACGACACACACACAACGTTCAATGGAGATTCTTATCTTACTCACCGTGCGCGCGTCAATTGCTTGTTTTTTTTTTTCATTTAAATGAGCATCGAATACACAGATTTTATAGAATGGTATGTGTAATTTGAAACATTACTTATCGCTCCATCCAACAATCAGTCGTCTGAGAAATTTGCGACCTTCGACGACATTCGGTACAATTTCGACGAGACGGTTGTGGCCCATCTATATGAGTCCTATCCCATGGACGATTGTAATGTTCCATACATACGCGATATTGCTGCACCTTGGGATCTGCTTTAATGTGAAAAGGAAGTTTGTCCCATAATTCCTCTATAAAAGTAGAATATTCACGCAATAAAACAATCTTCGGAATGTATTCCAAATGTTCAGCGTTCAATGTCACGATAGCCTCTTTGTTCGTGAGTAAAAAGAAAACCATTCTGTTACCCATGCTCACGCGACGAATTCTTATGCGAAATAACTCACTTGATTCTGATCGCTGCGCGCGATCCAATAGCGTATAAATAGTAGCATATATTGGGTGAGTGCAAAAGTGCATGCGGAGTTTGTGAGTAAAAGTCAGACAGTGATTAGGCAAATAAAGTTCTTTATTCAACCAATGATATATTCTCCATCGTTGTCTATAATCTTTTTCCAACGTTCTGGCAGCATACGGATGCCCCGATCATAAAAACTGCGCGGTTTAGATTCGAAGAACGAAGACACGACGTTTTTTAAGGCATCCAAAGTCAATTTTTTTTCTATTTAAATGATTTTGCAATGACCGGAACAAGTGATAATCAGAAGGTGCGATATCAGGAGAATACGGTGGATGAGTTAGGACATCCCATTGCAGGCTGTTCAGTTTGCGCAGCGTTTGTCTCGAAACGTGTGGTCTTGCGTTGTCGTGGTGAAAGACTACGCCCTTGCGATTTG
>NW_014558842.1:0-258 GCF_001313825.1 Dinoponera quadriceps
TTTTAGTTTGAGGTATCGGCCAATCCGAAACAGCAGAAATTTTTTCTGGTTTTTTCGAAATCCCTTCATTTGAAACAATATGGCCCAAAAACTTATGACCCGGCCTCCGTCGATCGGTGGACGTTCGTCCCGTCCCGGCCGACGGAGTGGTCGTGCTGGTTTCTCTGGTCGACCGTGTTTCGGTTTCGGTAGCCCTGGCGTAGCTCGCCGGATGTCCAGGGGTCTTTGTAATGCGAGTGTGCGAGCGTGTGAGTGGAT
>NW_014558842.1:325-959 GCF_001313825.1 Dinoponera quadriceps
ATCCTACGTCGTTTGCTACACGATAATCTTATCGATGGGCCGTGCTTTAATTTCGGTGTTTCAAACCAGCTATTATTCCGGTGACAATACTGGCGACGGAATCCCGTGTTTACATTATGACGTCGGCTTAGTCGGTGTTATCTTCCCGGAATCTATTGGGAGCAAACGCGACGCTCGGTCCGTGGAGCTCGCGGTGTCAGCGGCGAGCGGGCGCGGTGTTGATGTTTCGCGGCTTTGTGTTGACAGTTCGCGATGTTTAAATTCGACGGTCTCGCATCGGAGTGCAACGGCGGAATGCACCTGCTTGACTCGGCGTCGCGGTACGCGGTTCGCGGTTCGCGGTGGTTGCTGCACGCGGAGTGCCCGCGTCGGTCGACTCCCGGAGCGGAGGGCACGCGGTATCGTGCCTCCTTACAGGAACGGTGGAGTCGGCCGGGCGAGCCTGGCCAACGTGCAGCCGGCGACGGTCGGTTCGCGGTTCGCGGCGGTCGGGGGTACCTCCGGTGAGGTGCGGACGGAGAGACACGCGTTGTCTCTAATTACACGGCGCGGTACGCGGAACGGTATTTCGGGGCGTTCGCATGCCCCGGAGGCGCAGAGCCCAATGGCCAGAGTGGAGGGGCCGAGATGGAGA
>NW_014558843.1:0-553 GCF_001313825.1 Dinoponera quadriceps
GCAGGTTCTGATGCGTCCGATCCTAAGGATTGTGCGGTTATTTTGAAATCCGCTAAGGAACTGGGACCCGTGGACGCTATGTTCAACCTCGCGCTTGTAATCAGAGATTCTATCTACAAGAACCAAACCGCAGAAGCTTTCGAGGAGTCATTCAAGCCGAAGGCAATGGCCACGAAGATGTTGGACAAGCTCTCGAGGAAGATATGCCCCGATCTCCNTCCGACATTTCGTCGTTTTCTTGTCCGTCTCATGCGGCCGAGGAAACGCTGGGCAAACTAATTATGGAATGGCTAATTCAATCATGGAGAGAATAAGCGAGACAAGAGTACAAGACGGATTACCCGGATTGGCTATACAATGGGGAGCGGTGGGTGATTTTGGACACGTTGCTGACATGCAAGAAGACAGTAAGGAACTTATCATCGGCGGTACACTGCAGCAAAGAATACAGTCTTGTCTTGATTCATTGGACGCTTTTCTGATGCTGGGTCGACCGATCGTTTACAGTATGGTTGTTGCTGAAAAGCACGCGGGCTTTGGCAGAATTATAGAT
>NW_014558844.1:0-1188 GCF_001313825.1 Dinoponera quadriceps
CCCAACAACCTACTCACGCCATCTGATGAGCAACGGATTTTTCAAACTCTTCGCCGCACCCTGTACTTCGATTTATGAAGAATTAGATGTCCTAATGCAAGAATGACTTAAGGTTCTTAATGGAAACCGGCTGTAACTTTCGAACGAGTGATGTTAGGGGTGTGGGGCTGGGTTCGTTAGAAAGCCTGAAGAAAGGGGCGTCAGTCCCCGCACCCCCGATATATTATTACCAATGGTGGCAAAGTTGTGAGACGTTCTCTATTCCAAAAATGCAACTTCCAAAAATACAGCGCCTCAACGGGAGGTGGTAGAAGGGTGAGATGAGTGCGACAGATTGCATTTCCCAGGAGCAGCAACGTCCCCTCAGACACCAACCTTACCTCAACAATGGTTTACAAGATACGGGCGAGNCAAAAACGCAACTTCCAAAAATACAGCGCCTCAACGGGAGGTGGTGAAAGGGTGGGTTGAGTGCGACAGATTGCATTTCCCAGGAGCAGCAACGTCCCCTCAGACACCAACATTACCTCAACAATGGTTTACGAGATACGGGCGAGCTAACAAATATGTGGGGGGGGGGGGGGGAAGCTACCACTTCTCTTTTCTCACTCTAATAATGTATCCCCTGCCTGCCCGACCTATGTAACAAATATCACTTTTATGAAAACCCTGTAACCTAATTCATCCTCAACTTATCCTGACCTCGTCCCGATCTCATTGTTACCCCATTTTATACACGGCTGTCTCATGTTATATTGGGAACGTTACGTAGGCGGCATGGAAAAAGTAAATAAATAAATAAATAAATATATAAAAAAAATTAAATAAATTAAATATGTAAATAAACAATTAAACAAATAAACAAAATAAAATAAANGTAAATAAACAATTAAACAAATAAACAAAATAAAATAAAGAGAAGAAAATAACGCAAATTAGGAACGAAAAACGAAAATGTCAAAAAGATCTAAAGAAAGAAATAAGCACAGAAAAAGGGTTTAAAAAACACAAGAATAAAAGGAACGTTAAGTCGTCGTATTACTTATATATCACGAATCAAAAAAAAAACTGCAAAAATTTAAAACTTACAATTAGCCAAAAGCTGCAATAAAAAAATTAGAAAATAAAAGCAACTAATTTCAAATAAATCTTTCGTTTCTTTACGTTAAATCGTTAAAGCATGAAAAC
>NW_014558845.1:0-415 GCF_001313825.1 Dinoponera quadriceps
AACAGATGATCAGCGTTGACGGATAAACAACGGGTTACAGAGATTCTCTCTGGGGTGGTTGAGTCGTCGTGACGTGCGGGACGGTCTTTAACGAAAGAGAGAGCTTGAGCCTGCGAGTTACGTGTGCTTCCTTGTAAATAGCAAATATAGTTAAAGTTGTTTTCCTTTTAACGTTGTCTCGTTTTATTTCCCTGCACGAGCGTAACATTTTGGGGGCTCGTCCGGGATAAAAAAACGTCCGGAATCTATAAGACAAAGCTGTCAGAAAACGATCGTTCGAGATCCGCGAGACGGAAAATTTAAGATACCTGACCACATGTGAAAAGTGAAGGGTGAGAATTAAGTGGAATGGCAACGGTGCATTCTCCGATGAGGACACCGTGTCAAGTAGCGGTGTTAGCTTCAAATAAGGGAG
>NW_014558846.1:0-6781 GCF_001313825.1 Dinoponera quadriceps
ACAAACACAAACCGAGAGCCTCCGTCGGATATATATTCCGACCGGCGGATGCCTCAGGATCTGATTCCACCGGAGTCAGCCAGAGCGACACGTTCGCAGGCTGCTCCGGATCCCGTCCTCCAAGTTGCCGAGGAACCGAGACGGTGTGTTCGCCGTCCCAGCTGCGCGTACGCAGCCGCACTCGCTATCCTTGCCTGGGACGACCCCGTTTCCACCGGGAGTTCCCGGTTCCCCGCCGGCCTGCGGCACGACAAGTCCGGGCTGGCGCCTTCGCCGTCTCTACCGAGTATTCTCGGTCGCATCACCGCCACACGATCTCGCCCCGACACGCCGCCATACGGAAAGGGAGACATCCACACCAAAGAGAAATATTCATGGCCACAAAGCAATGCTTTGCATTTGGTGGGATATGCACGGCGTCGTTTATTATGAGCTATTGAGACCGAACGAAAGTATCACGGGGGATCGATATCAATCACAATTAAACCGTCTGAATGAAGCATTGTTGGAAAAAAGGCCAGCAGTAGCCAGCAATCGACGTAAATTCATGCTTTTGCACGACAACGCTCGACCACATGTTGCCAAAGCCGTCAAAGAAACACTGATGCAGCTTGAGTGGGAAGTTCTCCCCCAGCGTATTCAAAAGATTTAGCTCCTTCGGACTATTACTTGTTCCGATCGATGCAGCACGGCTTGGTGGATACACACTTCAGAAATTACGAGGATGTGCGAAAATGGATCGACGAATGGATTGCATCAAAAGACCAATCGTTCTACCGTCGCGGAATCTACGCGTTGCCCGAAAGATGGGAAAAATGTATAGCTAGCGAGGGAAAATACTTCGATTAATGTATTTTTTGCTTTTGATGTCGAAATAAATGAGTTTTTTAAACAAAAAAACCGCAGGAACTAAGTTTACCACCTAATAGTATCTTTACGTCAAGTCGAGTCCTTCGCGATTCCGCGGGGTAGAACGTCGTGGTTCTTTCGCGTCCTCCTCGATACTCGCGGACTAGTCGGAGGGGGAGCCGGGAGAGGTAGTGACTTTGAGAGACTGGTTAATAACAAAATAACAACACTTCAATTCGATTAACCCTAATTACAGATAATGACGGAATCCTACCAATTATCGGTCATATGATGTGACATTGAAATAACGCTTGTACTTAGCCTGTGTCCTTCGCGAACAATCAGCTTGCTTCCGTACCCCGGGACCTTCCGTAACGCGATCAAAGATTGCAATATCTCGCCTCAGATGTTCCGCGAGATGTTTCATGCGGCGTATCTAAGCCGTTCGACGGCAGCTAAAATACGTGCGTCGTTTTAACGAGCTCTCTTGCCCGGCGCCGTTGCGCGAATCTCTCCGGGTTTTTCGTTGGGCGCCAGCCGGGTCTTTCCCGACAGTAGTAGTTCCCTGCTCCCGGCCGGCTCGGTACTCTCGGACGTACCCGTTCGCCGGAAGCAGTCTCTACGTATTACCTTACTTATTCTATCGCGTAAGCCCCGCCACATGCATTCGGGACCTCTCGCTTACGCGGACTATGCGACCTTTGACTTGAGAAGGCGACCGAACCTCGCGCTCGAGACTCTCTCGAGCACGGCCCTTGTCGCTCTGCGACGCAGCCTCCCAAATCTCGTAAGTTCGTGCGACCCTACTCTTCGGGCGCTCCGGACCTCCAACGAGTTATTTCCCGGTACTCCCTCCGCGCCAATGCCGCCGAGAAGCGGCGGCAACTACTCGGAATTACACGCAACTCTAAGTCTTCTACCCGTGGCTGTACATGGCTCTCGCTCACCCGTTCACCAGCAGCAGCTCGCCTCCCCTCTCCTGGACTTCGTCTCCGGAACACGGCAGCTTTCGCTTCGCTCGCACGCCCCCTCGCTCGCTCGCTCGTCCAGTTGGCTTGCCGTCGGGCCGCACAGTGACGAGCAGGACTCGTCACGTAACGCAGGAGGCAGCCGCCGCAAGGATCTACCACGCCGCGCGATGCCACCCCCGATTGTCGGCTAGATCACGCGTCTCGAGGGTGCTCGCGTCTGTTCTTGCTCTCTCGACGCGTGTTTACGCTTGTTCTTTCCCCGGGACGGCATTCGGCAACTATTCGGTTCGCAGTAGGTTGCAGGACTCCCGGGCGCGCTTTCCGCGGGATCTTTCCCTGTCTGCTCTGCGACCGGGTCGCGGGACCTTGCGCCTGGCTTAGCGCAAGATGGCCATCCCGCTATTTGTCGGCGGCCATCCGTCCGTGCGAAGGTCTCCCCGTTCCTCCCAGGCTCTTGTCCTCGATCGTCCCAGTCTTCCTTTGGCAGCTCCATTCCCCGTCTGGCTTCTTGTCGTCCGATGTTTCAGCTAGTGTTCTTACACTCAAAAAAAGAATTATAATAGCCGCAGGTTACGTCCTGTGCGCAAACGGCGCACAGAACCAAATATCTGTATCTCGGTCGTCTCCTCTTACGAGAAGGCGCGAGTCTCCGGCTCCCCCACGGCCAGGCCACCGCCTGAGTGACGAGCGAAAATTTGCATCGACACAATACATATACATATAATTTATAAACCGTATAAAAATAATTTTGAAAATACAATAAAATTGAAAATAGAATAAATTTTAACGTAAATAATATACTTTAAATTATTCATATTCTATAATAAATTCATCGTGTTTCCAAAGTAATATATGGCAACCGTGTACGAAAGTTTCCATTTGATGCAGCTATTATGAAGAAGACAAATTTGAATGGACAATTACGTATACATTACGATAGTGAACAAAACCAGATTCACTGTCTCTCCGTATTCGGAAGGATTGAAAATCATTGTGGGCCACATAAATAGGCTGTACAGCTAGAAGAGCGTGTATCTTAATTTATTTCCGCTATAGATTGCGACGCAATAAATGGTTATTTTTACTGCTGCAGCAGTAAAAAAATGGTTATTTTTACTACTGCGTCGCAATCTATTTTTACTGCTGCATCGCAATCTATAGCGGAAATAAATAAAAATAAGATACACGCTCTTCTAGCTGTACAGCCTATTTATGTGGCCCACAATGATTTTCAATCTTTCCGAATACGGAGAGAATACGATACGAATATAAATTGTCCATACAATTTATATTTCGCGATGACGCTAGATTATCCAACCACGTCAAGCTATTTTCAAGGTTTGCTTGAAATCCTATAATCATATACGGCTGTTGAATCGATGAGCCGGTAACATATTTACGATACAACATATGAAAACATTCGAATTTAAGCTTCTGTTGCCTGCAATTACATTCGGAACAAAGTACGACGTTCCTGCTTTCGGCTTTTAAATCGGGCGCTATCACATGAATCGTCAGCTCTTTTATTTGACGTAAGAGATGCAGGAGAAGTTCCCAAGCTCTCGTGTTTGCCCCTTCGATGTAGCTCCCCATTACACGAATGACGTAATTGAATTTATATTTTAGAGAATCTAATTAATTCGCACGCTTCATTCCGTAGTACAGTATTAACGGTCCCGAGACGTAATCGGAGTAGAAATAGTCAGTGTTCCACCAGATTTCAAGTGACTTGCACATATCTTCAGATAAAATTATTCATTTCGTGAGTCGGATTGTTGTATTTGGGAATAGCAGTGAATATGAAGGGAAATGAAAACATGCCATACGTATTATAATATCCAGGAAAAGACATATTTGCATCTGCCCACGCGTTTCGTTATGCAGTTGACTAAACTCGCTCTCGTCTATTTCGCAATAATTTTCTGAGTTGCATATCTCGGAAGCGTTCAGCTGATCCTGGCGATGACAAATACGACAAGATTTCGCGAAAATGATCATTTGAGTTTCGTACAGCTGTAGATTGCATAGATACCGTTTTTGGATTACATGTAAGAGTTTGTTCTTCGACTGCGTCCACCCAAGTGTAGAAGAACTGACGGACTTCCATTCCGCCCCTTGCTTTTCTAATATAATGGCGCTTACGTAATTGCAAAGTTTCTGGTGGTGACGAAAGTGCATCGATTTGTATTCAGCGCTGCAGCAAGAGATCATTTGGCACTGATTGCATGAAATTAAAATTCCACGGTTTCTCCTCTTGCAAACGTTCGGATTGAAGAAATGATTGTAATTACTATTGTTCATTATCCACGCGTAGCACTTTACTACTGAGAAATGGTCTATCGTGCAATTCATGGCGATATATTGGATTTGCTTGATAAAAACGATTACTTTTTGTAATATGAATTTAAAATTTTAACGCATATGTGTGAAATATGCTACCTTTAGCGGAAGTAAAACGGTTCTCTGTCTAAATAAGTTAGACGTGTTGCTCTGTTGTCTGTTTGGACGACACTGAGGACGTATAGAAGTTTATGTACGTGCCTCGGATATTGTTGGCCAACTGAACAGCATTTGAAGATATAACAAAATGGTAATATATGTTACCAAGTGATGAATAAAAGCATACGGACTGTCTAACCAATTTATTACCTTTAATTTAATTTTTCTTAATTTTGTTGCAAAAAGTAGTAAAACCTGTTAGGAAAGAAAAAAAGTGTCAAGTTTTAATATTGTTACCACAAGGTTAATGGGGGTAAAGGATAATATGTGGGCGAATGGAGGGGTTGGGGGGATTCGTCTAAAACATGTCCAAAATAAACAATGGTTAGAAAATTTATTAATGAAAACTATAAAATACAGAAAAGTCCTGGGCAGGTCGCATTTATTTATTTATCGCCATAGAACAACTAAAAATGTTTATATGGAAATATGTATTGAACTGTTGGAACAAAAGTTCTTAGCGTTTTTTAAGTGAAATTCGAGAAACATATTTAGATATTTATTTAATGTTTTATACAACATCATTATGGAACAAATTTTGACTCTAATTCAGAAATTTCGATAATGTCGAAACGAAAGTGTTGTAAGGTAACAAATAACGGCCAAACAGCACGTGAAAGTGCGGAGAATGTTCTATGAACGTTCTGTTCGTTTGGTTCGATGTAGGGTATTAACGCTAACTTAACAAACGTTCCCTGAACGATCTCTGAATGTTTTATAAATCTTTTACGGAACGTTTTATAAACGTTCAGGGAACGTTCTTCGAAACGTTTTATAACAACCCACATAGCACGTAATATAACAGCTATGTTACAATAATTGAAATATTACCATAATACGAGGGTTGATCAAATATAAACGAGCCTTTTTAAACTGCGTGCCCGTCTGCAAAGTTTCGGACAGTTGAGAGGGGTCATTTGGAAGGCAATAATAACGTTAGCGCGCCACGTGCTTCTTACTCTCAGCAGCAATCACGATGAGCGAGAGAGTGGTACACCCCGCAGTTGCACAACGTGTTATTATTAAGTTTCTAGTCAACGAAAATGTAAATGCTGCTGAAATTTGGCGACGTTTACTGTTACGTTTCGGAGGAAGAACCCTTTCATGGGCTCGGGTGAAACAGTGGTGTAACGAATTTAAGAAAGGACGGGAGTGTGTTGAAAACATTGCCGCCGTCCCCGTACCAGCATCACAGCGCAGAACACCGAGACTGTTCAAGAATTCATCGAAGGCAATCGGCACTTAACTGTTCTTGAAATCTCTCAGGAACTTCAGATCACCTATGAAAGTGTGCTATTAATCATTTGCAATGAGTTGGGGTATTTCGAAAAGTGTCGGCTCGTTGGGTTCCAAAGTTGCTGAACGCAAAAATTAACAAATTTGGCCGATATGCACTGGGCTTTCCTAGAACATCCACCCTACAACTCAGATCAGTCACAATGCGACTTCCACATGTCTGGGTAACTCAAAGAAGCCCATGGTGGACAGCGCTTCAGAACGAACGGGGAGGTGCAGCATTTCGTGCGCAATTGGTTTGATACACGTCCGCGAACTTTTTATGGTACCGGGATTAAAAAATTACCAGGCCGTTGGAGGAAGTGTATTGATAAGATGGAGGACAATATAGAAAAATATGAAAAATATAAATTAGAATTGATTTTGAAAAATATATGGTTCTTTTGCAAAAGGCTCGTTTATATTTGATCCATCCTTGTATAAATCTTCAGGGAATGTTCTTTGAAACGTTTTATAACATCCACGTAGCACGTAATATGACATAAATATAATATTACAGTTATATCACAATAATTTTAATATTATAATAATATGAACGTAATCTTTTTGTAATATTGCAATATTATTGTGATATCGTTGTTATATTATATGCTATGTGAGAATATTCTCTCCAAAATAATCAGTCTTTACTTTCTTTTACTCTTATAGCAACACATGCTAGGTTATTAATTTTTGCCCATTACCGATTACACAAATCTGTACGACACGCTATTTCAGGAAACAAAAAAATATGAAATATGTTATGTATCAATAAATATGTATTTTCTATACAAATTGTGAATACTTTCAATATAAAATTGAAAGACAATAGTACAAAAACAAAACAAGTCTTTAAATAATAATTAATACGCCGATCACAATTATTCTTGGCAATCGCATAAAACCGGAGAAAAAGTTCGAGACTCAAAAGTCGAAGGAACTTAAAATATTAAAGTGATGCTTCTTTATAATAACTTTGGTTCATTTAAATTGGCTGATTATACCATTAAAATTGATCAATCGCATTTGTCAATTATAATTGTGATATTGACAAATGTTATTAGCAAATTCCGACGAAATAGACAACCAGTAAAGTTAAACAAAATAAAAACGTATAAATATAAATTTAAACAAAAATAACTGTTTGTGAGCGAATGCACTAGCTTCTCTCGTGCAATGCTCCGCTG
>NW_014558847.1:0-1380 GCF_001313825.1 Dinoponera quadriceps
CGCCTTTGTGAAAGAAAAACTGTAAAATGTATCGAATTTTCTCTTTATTAACTTCTATTTTTAACACCCAGTAACTCACAATTGAATAAACGAAACCAGAAACAACAAAATAATTTTTTTAGTGCGAAATGTCACCTTTCCAACGAGCATAAATCTGACATTGTTTGATCGATACTTTACGAGATAACCATCACTAGAGCCATCTACCAAAAAAATAATGGATTTCTATTTTACCTACATAATATTTAGTGACAATGACCTTATGAAAAATAACGAAATCTTCTAATGCATTCACCGCCGAGCGTATTTTAACTGAATTTCTATTAACATCAATCACAATATTTTACATTTGAAAAATCACTAAATTATTTCATAGAATTATACTATTAAATTGTACAAAAATATGATGTTTAATGCGTTTAATTGACTGCCGTCCACACCAGTGACCGAAATCGCTGCATAAACGTAAACATTTAATNTAATAGTCACATGATGATTGTGATGGTCACCTATATTATTTTATTTTTATTCGCGATCATAATCTTAAGTATGCCGTTAACCAGAAATGCCAGTTAGTAGAACGTAAGATCATCACCACTTAACGATGTCATATTCATGCAGTCTCGGCGTGTTTGGCTTGGTTACACGGATACAGGGCATTTGAGAAGTTTTGCACAGAGAATAAATAAACTAAGTTAAAATTTGTTTCTTATTATTTTTATGTAAAATAATCTCCTTTATTTTTAATTACTTTTAAAATTTTTTTTTAAACACTTAAGCCCGACAAAAAACTATTTTCCGTCTTTGATTTAAAATAACCATCTAATTTGCTACTTATATTCTCATTGTTCTCATAAAGTGTGTATTTAAAAATTCATTTTTCATAATCTTAAACAGATAATAATCTAAAATACCATATCTAGCCAATAAGATNATACTTCCTCATATCTATATCATATCTATAAAAGTAAAAATATTAGAGTTTACTTCCTCAATAGCAGTATCGCGTAAAATTGACTATACCACAGGTATCGCGAGCATCTACATTTCGGTTCGTATTGCGACTGTTACGCGCATCAGTCTGACCTGTTTAGCGCGCGTCGATGCCTACCGCTTGGGCCCGAGTTTCGTCGAGCTAAATGGCACGGGAAGGGGTTAATAACGACATTTTTCAAATATTGAAATATAATAATTTTTATTATATGCACACGATCTCAAAGTTTTTCGTCGATTTAATTTTTCTAACTATAATTTTACTGCAAAACGATTTTTTAAGACGTAATACCTAGTGTGGATAAAATCACTTACATTTAAATATCAATAAATGACATATGGTTCATTTTAACCGCAAAGTTAACCTACTTTGCAATAAATATTATC
>NW_014558848.1:0-488 GCF_001313825.1 Dinoponera quadriceps
ATAAATAACATAATCTCAAAGACAGTGGATAAGAAAGAGAAACGGATGACAGGAAAAGGAGGAGGAGGAGAAGGAAGAAACAAATTAAATACAACTAACGTTGCGTTTCTACGCTCGCTGGGTTTCATTGTGAAAAACAAATAAAACATGATGGATATTTTGCATATCGGTGACGAACCGATCTTCGACGATCGTATTGTAAAAATTGAAACTCACACGTACAATCCGTACGCTAGTGCCACATTCGGTTACAGTGACAAAATACGAATACCTATGCAAAAACAGGATTTATATACATTACCATGTGAATGTTTTTTCTACATCGAGGGACATATTGTTGAAGATATCGACGTAGACAGGGATGAACTGCAATGGAGATGCGAATTAGTGAATAATTGCTTTGCGTTTATGTTCGACGAAATTAGATACGAACTCGATAGCGTGAAAATTAATAGAAACAGAAATGTCGGGATCACCAGCACGATAAA
>NW_014558849.1:0-473 GCF_001313825.1 Dinoponera quadriceps
GTCGCTCCGTGACACAAACGCGCGCATCGTATCCGTGACTGAGGAGAAGATGACTGTGAGCCGATGGTTTATGCGCGGGATGCGCATTACGACGCGCGCGATATCTCGACGATGATATATTTCATATCCCTGGGATATGCGATATTTGAAAAAAAACGTCTTTGTTGGGAACACTGCGTATTAAATAAAAAGGAAATTGTTTTTTCGCAGTATGGGTGGTTCGTGTATATAACGATCTATGTGTGTGTTTTTTGCGGAGAAAATGTTTCCTGTTTGCGAGAGAGAGAGAGAGAGAGGCAGAGAGAATAGATAATCTGTTTCTGTTTTCCGGTAAAGGGGGTATTTATATATTCCTTATTTTTTCAGTCGGTGTGAATAGAGGTTTTGCAAGGATCGTTTCGGATTGACGTGTTTAATATTTTGTTGCTTTTTTTTCCACGGAATGTGGACTGAGAGAGTGGTGATACGAGAGA
>NW_014558850.1:0-514 GCF_001313825.1 Dinoponera quadriceps
TGAAGTAAAAGGGTCGACAGATGTCAACAAGATTTTTTTATTTGCGGTTAAATATAAGACACGTCAACCAGTAATTCGAGATCTTTTTATAATAAATATTAAATTTTGTCTCGGGCAACTTCTTATTCTTGCTAAGTTTCTTAAACATCCCGCACAATAAATTATTCGATACATCTGGAAATATATGATGCATCGCTGTCCACGTGTCATTCTCCTGCGTCTTTCTTCCTTTCTGATTCAGNCTTTCTTCCTTTCTGATTCAGCATCCTGCTACCGGGGATTCCGTATATTCTATTGTCGTATTGGCACTGACACTCGTGTAGAAGCAGTTTGATCGGAGAAATGCATGTTAACGAACGCAATATCGACAAAGCGAAGATGCGAGTAGATAAGAATAGCCGGCTCTGGCTCACTTGGATCTGTTTTACCGACAGAATAGGAAGGCGCAGTTGAAGCTGTTTTTTCTTTAACGATCGAATAGCAGCGGCCGGTAGGCGCTGTTTTTTTTCCCGAC
>NW_014558851.1:0-730 GCF_001313825.1 Dinoponera quadriceps
ATTTTTTATTTAAAATGCACCATATTGGTTTTTGGAGTCATTATTATGCAATTCTGACTGCACCAATCGAAAGAGCGATCTCAAAAATAGTAGAATACGTATGTTTGACATTTTTTATTTCAATTTTTTCTGCAGAAAATATGTCTCAAACATCGTATAAAAATGGTGCTTTTCCCGGACTTAATGGGTTAACTAGATATCGTAACGAAGAAACACGTTTCTTTTTTTTATTTTCAATTTTTCCATGCTTAAAAAAATTTTTTTTGATTTCTAACTATCTCCATTCAAAAGAGCACTCTCAAGAACATAGGGTACAGTGATTTAAAAAAATATTTAGCTCGATTTCATTGTTGGGTATTGATTCAAACTTGAACGTCAAAATTATTCCATTTGGGCCGAAACGGTTAATGGCCTCTGTTTCCCATGTAAAATATTTAGGTATATTTATAAAGTCGTTCACTGTCTTGTAATATGTTATGGTTTGATAAAATTCTGTCGTATAACAGGTGTCCTGTGTGTAGACAATTTTGTATTTTCTCGCGACTTTCGCGTAGCAGTTACGAACACATCGCGAGAATTCAGATTGACGTTAGAAAATTATTCTCGCGCTATTCCGGCGAGGCGGAAAAAGCGGATTTCCGATATTTTCAATCTTCCAACGCGACGAGGCCGCTCGACAGGAAGGGGGGGAAGGGGTGAGAGGGCACGGCGTCCGCACAAAAATGACAGT
>NW_014558852.1:0-262 GCF_001313825.1 Dinoponera quadriceps
GCAATGACCAACGTACAGTTGGAAAAACTGGCGGGGCGTATACCTTTCTTTCGAGCTGTTTTCATGCGTGACGCCTTACCGGCAGATGGAGTACGTCACAACGAGAGCGGTATTGTAAATTTAGACAGCACAGAGGGTCCGGGTACTCACTGGGTAGCGTATGTGAAGAGGGGAAATCGCGCGATATACTTTGACAGTTTTGGAAATCTTCAACCGCCGAGGGAACTTAAGCGTTATCTCGAGAAAAACGGGACAAAAATTC
>NW_014558853.1:0-212 GCF_001313825.1 Dinoponera quadriceps
AACAAATAATTTCGAGAAAAGAGTACTTGCTTGCATTGAAACAAACGGTTGACATTTCGAACACCAAGCCTAATCACATCAGCCACACATACACACACACACATACATACGCGCGCGTACAGCAGAGAGGGTTTGGAGTCGATAAATACTACGGGAGTGACGAACCGTGGGGTCCTTATCTCTGTTGACACACACACATTTACACACACAAA
>NW_014558853.1:523-2662 GCF_001313825.1 Dinoponera quadriceps
ACGAAAAAATTGGGTGAGACGGATGGTCTGGGACACCCTGTATATACACAATCCAAAAGAAAATTTATTAAAATTAGATAATGTTCCTGACCGTTGCTTACATTAATTTTCCAACTTCCATTGTTAAACTAATGAACACAACAGTCAGGAACACTAACTACTTTTAATAAGTTCTCAATTTGATTCTTGCATTAGATAATAACATGATTATTTCTTTTTTGTATGAATAACTTAAAATAAACCTTTAATCCTCCTACCAGAGATAATTGAAAGTAATACTTAATTATTTTGTTATGAGAGCAATATATACATTGTGACGAAATAATGGGACCAAATTATGGTTGGCTCTTTTTAAAGTTATTTTCCAATTTGATATCTTCAAGGACTCTTTATTGTATAATTTTTTCGCACTTACATTTATCCCTTTATAGACATTATTTATGCCTGGTTTTATTTTAATTGCTTGTGGTTGGGCGACGAAATTCCCTTCTTCAGTGGACTAATCCCGTAAAAGATGTAAGAGTAGATTACATCCTCTTGTCCTTACGGCTTCATCAAACGGATCATCTGTTTCCGTTATTCGGTTAACTCCATGTCTCGTAAATATGTAACGAGGAGTGTCAGCTAATTCGGGTGCATGCACCTGTTCCTTGGTCGGTTTAGGTATTATTTCGATTGTGTCATACGCGTGTCATATGCGTCTCAATTCTTTGTTTTCCCAACAACTCAGCCAATTTCTGTGAGGTAAAGGACGTGGAATCGGCGGCCGGAAAATCGACCAATCTCATCAATATTGTGACCCGGACCCCGTCGATCTATGGAAGTTCGTCCCGTCCCGGCCGACGGGTTGGTCGTTGCTGGTGTCGCTAGTCGACCGCGTTTCGGTGTCGGTAGCCCTGGCGTAGCTCACCGGATGTCCAGGTGTCTTGTAGTGCGAGTGTGCGTGTGTGTGAGTGGATGAGTGAGTGAGTAAGCGAATAAGTGATCGAACGCGTGAGGAAATATTACGCTGTTTATTTCATTATTGTCGCGATGTTTGGTACAGCTTTAAGGATGACAGGCCGTGCTTTGCGTTGGTCTTTTAACGCCAGTAAATATTGCGATGACAGTGCCGGTGACGGAATCCCGTGTTTATGTTTCGGTCTTGTATTCACGCTCGCTCGGTGTTTCGGCGGATCGGTGTTTCCCGGAACATATTTAGAGCAGACCTGTCGCTTGCTGCGAAGATCCCGCGGTGTCAGCAGGGAGCGGACGCGGTGTTATTGTCGCGGTGTGTTGTTCTATCGCGGCTTTAAATTCGACTGTCTCGCATCGGAATACAACGGCGGAATGCACCTGATTGACTCGGCGTCGCGGTACGCGGTACGCGGTTCGGCGGTTGCTGCACGCGGAGTGCCCGCGTCGGTCCACTCCCGGAGCGGAGGACACGCGGTGTCGTGCCTCCTTACAGGAACGGTGGAGTCGGCTGGGCGAGCCTAGCCAACGTGCAGCTGGCGGCGGTCGGTTCGCGGTTCGCGGCGCGGTGGTGATACCTCCGGCGAGGTGCGGCGGAGAGACACACGTGGTCTCTAAATACGCGGCGCGGTACGCGGAACAATATTCCGGGGCGCTCGCATGCCCCGGAGACGCAGAGCCCAACGACTAGAGTGGAAGGGCCGAGATGAAGAACACTCCACAGAGGCGGCGAACACCACCCCAACTCGTGCCGATCTCCAGATCTGTCGCGGGCAAGAGGGCCGGGAGCTCCCGGTGGACACGGCGAACACACCGTCCCGAAATGGATGTCATTGTGAATCCGGTACCCGTGACTTCCACGGGAGAGACCGCGTACACACGACCTCGGACTTTCCGGATGACAGGATTGTCGAGTCGGCTGCGAACTCACAGCAGCGACGGCGTACGCACCATCACGGTCCCTCGACCTGGGGATGGAATCCGTAGCAGCTTCCGATCTTGCGATCTCGGCTGACTCCGGCGGAGTCTGGTCCTGATGGCACGGCGGAGCGGTCTTTTATACCGCAAAAACGCGGTTTTTTCGACACGCGCTTAACAACAACAAATGTTGTTGCCTACATGTGCACGTGTCGGTTGCGTGCTCCGCGTGTGGATTTGTTTATTGGCGCCGAGCGCCGTTTCGCG
>NW_014558853.1:2669-4497 GCF_001313825.1 Dinoponera quadriceps
GGGGGGGGGGGAGGGGTGCATCGTTACAATATCTAACAAATGTAGTTTGTAATTGTTGTTCTCGACTGGTTTCTTTGGATCAGTATCTTCTGCCGATGGTTGTTCAACATAAGTAAGGTCTTTCGGACGATAGTATTGGGTTGGCAAATAAGTTCGTTCGGTTTTTTAATCGGAGTAGGTTTACTCGTTCTGCTATCTCTTTTCCACAGCGCTATCGCACAACGCGCTTGCGCAGCTGAAAAGCGACGTTCCACCTAACCTATTTGTAAACATACGCCGGTTAATACCAGAGTATTGTGCGTACTGCACGGTTGCAAATATGGAAGAAAAGAACGTCCATTTTCGCCATATTTTACTTTTTTATTTCAAAAAAGGCAAACGAGCTGCGGAAGCTCATAAGAAGATTTGTAATGTGTATGGGGACGATGCTTTAACAGAACGTGTGTGTCAAAAATGGTTTGCCAAATTCCGTTCTGGAGATTTTGATGTTAGTGACGCGTCCCGTTCTGGTCGTCCAGCAGAGATTGATTCAGCTGTAATAAAGAATATCGTCGACAAGAATCCATCGCAAACAGTACGAGAGATTGCTACGACACTTAATATATCCCACAAAAGTGTAGAAAACCATTTGCGTCAGTTGGGATACGTTTCCCGCCTCAATGTTTGGGTGCCGCACGAATTGACCGAGGCCAAATTAACAGCTCGCATTTCCATCTGCGACACGCTGCTGAAACGCCAAAAAAACGATCCATTTTTGAAGCGGTTGGTCACGGGAGATGAAAAGTGGATCGTCTACGATAACGTAGTACGTAAAAGATTATGGGGAAGCAGCAGTGAACCACCACAAACAACTTCGAAGGCAGGATTGCACCCGAAGAAAATTATGCTCTCAGTGTGGTGGGATTATAAAGGTATCATTTATTATGAGCTCTTACCATCAGGCAGGACGATCGATTCAACTGTATATTGCTCCCAATTAACGAAATTGAATCAAGCAATACGTTCGAAACGTCCAGAATTGGCAAATCGAAAAGGAGTCGTCTTCTATCACGACAATGCCAGACCTCATACTTCATTAACTACTCAGAACAAATTGTTAAGGCTTGGCTAGAATGTTTTGCCTCACCCTCCTTATTCACCAGTACCCTCTGATTATCATTTGTTCCGGTCGCTGCAAAATTCGCTGAACGGGAAATACTTTGCTAATAATGAAGCTGTTAAAACGCAACTGGATCAGTTTTTTGCCGGTAAACCTCAGACGTTTTATGAATGTGGGATTATGAAATTGGTAAAAAGATGGCNAATACATTATTGATTAGTATATATTTTGTATATTAAATAAATTGTATTTTATACCATTCAAAAAAACCGAACGAACTTATTTGCCAACCCAATATTTGTGATTCTTTATAAATTTGAAGATTTTCATATTTTTTGGTGCTTTTAATGTTTGTTCGTATATGATCGTTATATCGATTTGTAATGCATATGGCAATATCAAGAACAAATATAAAAAACATTTATTCTTTTGTTACAAATTTTGAAATATTTTTATTCTTATCTAATGTCAAGCAATTTAAGATATTTAACTATAATAATTTGACCAGTTATTTACCGTAGCAATTCCTTGTTTTTAGCAATTGCAAATGGATGTTAGCATGGAAATTTTTATAATAGTTTCTCATAATATAATTTTCAACAATAATTATGCTCAATATGCTTTTGTAATAGTTATATTTACTACCATAAGGTAAATTGTAAATTTAAATGCTATTATTGTCATAGTCTTTAATACTATTAGTGATCGTCGCATTACGTTCTTTTATTT
>NW_014558853.1:4514-6034 GCF_001313825.1 Dinoponera quadriceps
GTCGCATTACGTTCTTTTATTTTTCTTGTTTCTGAAATTAGAACTCTATCATCCTGAAAATTAAATATATAATGTTGTAACACATACATCATAGTTAATTTCGTTTTGAGTAAGTAAAAGCAGTGACGAAATGTTGTTGAATCTAATATTTTGTATGTATTTATCTCATTATAATTTGAGTGGATTTGATGGAATACTATCTCTTTATATCAAATTAATTTGAATGTCACGAATCGTATGTAATTCATTATAATCCTTTTTCATTTGCATCAACATGACTAGATGCGTTTCCTTCTTAGTTTCCTAATCCGCATTTATTTCCGCGATTTTTTGGTAATTTCCTTGATTTCTGCAGTTGTTTTGAATTACTTGTAAGCAATATTTAATTGAGTGACCTATTTCTTTACAATACTCAAGTTGAGTATTCATTATTTCGTATCTTTCATTAGAATTATCATTTATATTGTGATTGACGTAGTATGCATTAGCTATATGCCCGATTTTATTACATAATTGATATATTGGGAGTACAAATTAGTTCGGTTCGTCTTTTGTGGTAAAAATCCATTTATTTTAGAACAAAATGAATGAACAGATTAATCAAAGAATTGCCTATCGCTGGTTACTACTTTTTCCCACTTCTTAGGCAATTTTCGAATTCCATCTCGAAAAAATATCTCGTCTTTTGAGGCGATCCAAGTTAGGAGCCAAATTTTCTATTTTTGCGATAGAAGTGAACCGGTGACCTCCTAAATCGTGTTGCATCCGTCGGAACAACCAGTAATCAGAAGGAGCAATGTCCGGCGAATACGGCGGGTGCGGTAAAATATCCCACTTGAGCGTTTCCAAATAATTTTTTACGACTTTTACGACATGCGTTACGACAGCGTTATCATGCTCGGCTATCATAAGGCACCCAATTGTCTTGCTTGTGAAACATTCCCATGGATTTCAATCGTACGGAAACTGCATGTTGTATAACTCCCAATGATTCTGCAAGCTCTTCTTGCATTTAACTCGGATCTTCATCGAGTAATGCCTCCAATTCTTTGTTTTCGAATTTTTGCAGACGTCCAGAGCGAGGCTTGCCTTCAACGCTGGAATCACTATTCTTGAAACGTCTAAACCATTCCCTAAATGATTTATCAGTTGCAGCATTGTTACTATAAACTTCTACAAGCATTCGATGCGTTTCAGTTGCACTTTTCTTCCAATTAAAGCAGAAAACTAAAACCTACCGTAAATGCNGCAGACGTCCAGAGCGAGGCTTGCCTTCAACGCTGGAATCACTATTCTTGAAACGTCTAAACCATTCCCTAAATGATTTATCAGTTGCAGCATTGTTACTATAAACTTCTACAAGCATTCGATGCGTTTCAGTTGCACTTTTCTTCCAATTAAAGCAGAAAACTAAAACCTACCGTAAATGCTGCTTAGTTAACACAAAATTTGACATATTCAATACAATAAGAAACAGGGATTTTGTATGAAACTCAAAGCGATATAAACTGAATATTATT
>NW_014558854.1:0-612 GCF_001313825.1 Dinoponera quadriceps
AGTTTTTAAGGTCCTCTTCATTGTCGAAGGTAATGCCCCTCATATGGTTTGACAGAGAGCAAAAAAGATGGTAATCCGTCGGTGCAAGGTCCGGAGAATACGGCGGATGCTGAAGGACCTCCCATTCAAGCTCTTGGAGTGCGGCTTTGACGACTTGTGCAACATGGGGCCTGGCGTAGTGGTAAAGGAGTATAGTTTGGCCTTGTCAACAGGGTCTTTTCAGTAGAATAGCTTCTTTCACGCGGTGTAGCTGGGCTATGTAGAGCTCCTTGTTGACTGTGGCATTCCTTTCGAGCATTTCCCAGTGCACCATGCTCTCCCAGTCCCACCAAACGCAGATCATGGTCTTCTTTGGATGGAGGTCAGGCTTGACTCTCGACTTGGGCGTATTTTCTGGAGCCACCCACTCCTTTCTTTGCTTCATATTTATGTATAGGCACCATTTCTCATCTCCCGTGACGATTCGGTACAAAAAGCGCTGTTTATGACCGCGTGTTGTTCGATAGCGGGCGAGATGTTGAGAAACAATTTGAAGGCGAATTTCTTTGTTATTTTCGTTACAGTCGTGAGGCACACAGGCTCCCAATTTTTCGGCAAATCCCATTGAATGAA
>NW_014558855.1:0-231 GCF_001313825.1 Dinoponera quadriceps
TTTACGTTATTTCGTGTAGTACACGCGAACTCGCAAGTTTCGTCAGCTGATGGATATCTAATACCTTTTCTCATGGAACTAGCGTATTTAGTCGAACAGATTCAAGCCGAAACGTGAATTTGCATTAGTTCACGATTTCTGATGTAGAATCAAAAGAAACGTTTGCCGGCTGAAATCTGCGAGGCTGCCGCATGGAAATAACGTAATAAAGATGAATATTTCAATCACACT
>NW_014558856.1:0-440 GCF_001313825.1 Dinoponera quadriceps
TGACTTATGACTAGCTAATAAATCTTTTTCAACGAATTCTGTTAAGTGTTCAAATAATTTTAATGGAAGTAGAAGACGTTTAGCATGCAGCATTAATATTTGAATAACATTACTTTTAATCAGTTAACTGTGGCGATCTCTTTGCAAAGCGCCCACCAGTGTGTGTCGCGATAATCAAGCGATGACGGGTATAGTCGTCAAACACAGAGTAAGTGGTGCTGTTGAAATATTGGGTCAAAAAGAC
Organism: Dinoponera quadriceps; assembly: GCF_001313825.1. Classification (NCBI taxonomy): domain Eukaryota; kingdom Metazoa; phylum Arthropoda; class Insecta; order Hymenoptera; family Formicidae; genus Dinoponera; species Dinoponera quadriceps. The sequence goes on from NW_014558856.1 coordinate 245, forward strand.
GACTTTATTTTAGAAAATGAACAATTTTATTAGTAATATTTACACAGTCACTCAACATGAACATATATTTACACATAATAAACGAAAAACTTAGAAAAAAAATTCAAATATTTATAGAAAATAAAAATTTAAACTGTTGCTGTCGTGTGATATTTACGAAAACAAGGAACAACGCATAGTGGCACTTTGCACGTCG
>NW_014558857.1:0-1634 GCF_001313825.1 Dinoponera quadriceps
TCCCCCTCTATATACCTACCAGCGTACGGCGGGTGCTCTCAACCTTCCCAGGTTATTGCAGGTGAATGCAGGTAGGCCCAAAACTAAAAGGCGAGCAGCGCGTTCTCGATCCCGAGGTCCCGAGGACGTGACATATAAATTGGTGGCAGCGATGGGATAGGTTTCCGCCGTTGGTAGGCCTTCGATACCCCATTACATATTTCCCTCTGGACAGTCACATAAATTTTTAATTTTTCTGCCACCATACACTGGTGGAAATTCGCATTGAGATCGCACTATAAAGAATTATATTTCCTCCTGTCACGCAAAAAAAAAAAATTTAATTATGGCACACAGCACACGGTCAAGGACATCTTCCAAAGCCCCCTCAGAAACCGCTTCCGACACCGCGTCAGAATTTGATCGAACCACTGTAGCCCCTTATACAGCAGAAGAAGCTGAAATCATAACGGAACAAATTATAGCTAAGAAGCGCTTATTACAAAATCAGTCAGAGTCAATTCAAACGCAACAATTAGAGTTAGACAACGAGAAGAATTCGAAAGGAGTAAAACTACAACAGTCGACATGCAAGAAGTATCAAGTTCCATTCGAAGTTTAATGCAATTAGTAACTTCCCTTCAACAAGAAACATGTTCTCTAAGACAAGAAATGTATAAATTTAAGGAAAATCAAAACGCTCCATTTACGGTAGATACCAACATGCAACAAAATGCGCAATCAAACTTATTTACTAGCAACGAGCCCCAGCATACACATAGAAATGAACAGCATATGCCATTCGAAATACCTCGCGCTTCCTCTCCCGCTTCCCATAACGATTACTCTCCCATACGCCTCAAGGACATCGCCGATTCCATTCCCAAGTATGACGGCGAACGAATTTCAGTATTCCAGTTCAGTAAAATTTGTGAACGCGCGCTCGACCTTATACCTCCGCGACATGAACATTACCTAGTGCAACTGATTTTAAGTAAGTTACACGGGCACGCGTACACTGCGATCGACGGTTCCGAGTTTACTAGTGTCAAATCTCTGTTAAGAAGGTTAAAGAAAATTTTTGGCCCTAATAAATCGTTAAATCAGTATAGAGGAGAACTCGGCAACGCGTACATGAAGCATAACGAAAGTGTTTTCGACTACGTTGCACGAATTAAAGAAATACGAACCGCGATCATCGATCTTCGAACAGAATCGGAAGGTACACTTGATTGGCACACCGCTCAAGAAATAGATCGCGACGTGCTGGACAGTTTTATTAACGGGTTACCTTCAGAGTTATTAATACGCGTAAAAATGGAAGGCTTAGTACATGGAATTCGCGATTTAGACGAAGCCTTCATGCGTGCAATTCAAGTGTCAAAAACTATGGAAACGGAAGCATTGCGTCGAAAATCAACTTACGTCCCTCGTCAGATACCCCCTCCGCGTCGAGATATCCCTAAGCCAGATTACCTAACCCCCTCTAGCCCTAATCAAATTTTGCAAAAACTCCAAGCAACCTTTATCAAGCCCCTGATTCCCGGACAGTTAGGTCCGAATGCCCCTTTTTCTTGCTACTATTGTAAAACGCCTGGTCATGCATTGAAAGATTGTCGAAAACTCGCATATCGCAAGTCATTAGAAGCGACACC
>NW_014558858.1:0-278 GCF_001313825.1 Dinoponera quadriceps
ATCGTATATAAGATCGAAATTACACCAAGTCTTTACAGTGTCTGAAACATAAATCGCTCTAAGTCCATACGATGACAAGCGGTATAATATACCCGACTCGATCGATACGTTTTCATGGGGACATTATAATATACCGCTATAGTTATTCACGCATTTTTTTTATATGTAGCACTCATTTGAAATAATAAAGAAAATATTACTCATACATGTTTGTAGAATAAGACATATATATTGTTTGTAATACAAAAGGTTATAATAAAACTTATTTTTTACAACAC
>NW_014558858.1:760-1091 GCF_001313825.1 Dinoponera quadriceps
AATCGTTCCACGACCGATGCCTTCATGACGGAGTACGTCGAGTAATGATTAACGTTGTGTTTCTTTGTAAGTTTCTGCACATCAGCGTTGTAAAATTCCTTGCCTTGATCGGTTTGGAGGTTCTTCGAGCATCTACCATCATTTCGAATTATCTGTGCGAATGCATCGGCTACTTCCTTTCCACTCATAGTCTTGAGAGGTGCGGCCCATGCATGCTTGCTAAGCACATCGATAATAGTAAGTATATAGTGATGACCATTGTTGAATCGCGCGTAAGGACGCATCTCTACCACATCAGCCTGCCACAGATCGTCGTACTCGCGCACGATGA
>NW_014558858.1:1390-2024 GCF_001313825.1 Dinoponera quadriceps
TCTCGATTACTATTTGTTCAGTTTTCAACGTTTTAATATCCTCTTTCAATTGATCTTTTAACGTTTTAATATCCTTTTCAACGTTTTAATATCCTCCTCTTTCAACGTTTTAATATCCTCTTCCAATCGATATTTCAGCGTTTCAATGTTCTCTGCCACATACTTTGCGAACTGCTCCTTCCACTGTTTAACATTCTCGTCCACATAATTTTTGTGTGCAACGTCACTTATAGCTTCCGGCCATGGTACATGTCGTATTTTGATTCCTTTTGCGTCAAAAAACTTACGATCGGCAGTCAGACAAAGAGCATTATCCTGTACGTAGTGTTTACGCGCAATGTTGTTTATACTATCAGTCTCAAATTTTGCGAAACGCTCATCCACATATTGTTTGGTTGCAACATCATTGTTGGTTTCCGGTTGCGCTACATTTTGTATCTTGCGATATTTTGCGTCAAAATCTTCGGTCTCGTTTAGACAAAGGGTATTTTCTTCATTACGGTGCTGCGTTCCATCAGAGGAGGCATCATCTTTTTGCTATACTCCAAACTTATTCAGCGGCATTTTTTCGGTGCAGCATCCACCGACTGACTGACTGGTGTCAATGTCGCGCTGTTTAATTTATAATCAAACC
>NW_014558859.1:0-203 GCF_001313825.1 Dinoponera quadriceps
CATTAATCGAAGTATTTTCCATCGCTAGCTATACATTTTTCCCATCTTTTGGGCAACGCGTAGATTCCACGACGATAGAACGATTGGTTGTTTGATGCAATCCATTTGTCGATCCATTTTCGCACATCCTCGTAATTTCTGAAGTGTGTATCCACCAAGCCGTGCTGCATCGACCGGAACAAGTAATAGTCCGAAGGAGCTAA
>NW_014558859.1:522-1869 GCF_001313825.1 Dinoponera quadriceps
GTTTTCATCGCCAGTCACTATGCGCCACTAAAAACTCTTCTTTTTCTGCCTAGCGAGCAGAGAAATAGAGATGTTTAAGCGATTCGCAATGGCATTTGCGGTTAATTTGTGTGGTACCCACTTTCCCTCATTTTGAATTTTTCCCATTGCATGTAGACGTTTGGAAACAGCCATCGGAGTAACATTTAATGCTGCAGACAATTCTTGGAGCGTTTGAGTAGAGTTTTCGTCCAATAATGTCTGCAAATCGGTGTATTCAAACATTTTCGGTTGGCCTGAGCGTTCTTTATCATTGACATCAAAATCACCAATCTTAAATCGTTGAAACCATACTTGGCATGTTCTTTCCAATGGAGCATAATTACCATAAGCTTCGAAAAGCAATTTATGAGCTGCAGCTGCAGTTTTTTTCAAGTCAAAGTAATGAAGCAGCACATGTCGAAAAAACAACTTATCGTGTTCCATATTTAATCAAAAGAAAAAATAGCACTGCTCGCTTAAATGAATCTCTTCGCACTGAATTTTATTGACAAATGTCTAGCCTCTAAAATGCAGCCAGTTTCAGATGTCAAAATAAATTACACCTACAACTAACGTCATCTAACTGTGAGCTGCAGGAACTAAGTTCACCACTTAATAGTAATATGAGGGAGAAATGTCTGGTGAATACGGCGGGTGAGGCAGAATCTCCCAGNTGTTCCATATTTAATCACAAGAAAAAATAGCACTGCTCACTTAAATGAATCTCTTCGCACTGAATTTTATTGACAAATGTCTAGCCTCTAAAATGCAGCCAGTTTCAGATGTCAAAATAAATTACACCTACAACTAACGTCATCTAACTGTGAGCTGCAGGAACTAAGTTCACCACTTAATAGTAATATGAGGGAGAAATGTCTGGTGAATACGGCGGGAGAGGCAGAATCTCCCAGTTCACTCTTTCTAGATAATTCTTGACGGATCCATGCACATGTGTTCTGATGTTGTCATGCTGTAAAATTTTCTTGTCATGTCTATTCTCTTATTCCAGACGTTTTTCTTTCAGAGTTCGGTACGAACATATTAATTGTAATCGGTACTGCTCACCAGTGATAGTTTAAAACGGTTGCAATAGCTCATAATACACCACACTCTTCATATCCCACCAGATACACAACATAACTTTGCTGCGATAGATGTTATGCATCAATGCCAAAGGTGTGTACGCAGCTTTAAAACGTAGTACATGTCATTTGACATAAGTGCAAATAACTATTATTTTTATAGCAATGAAAATGTCGAATATTGTACCGGAGAAACTCCAATTGAAGGAAGTTTTACTTCATTACTTTTTTCTAAAAAAAAAAA
>NW_014558860.1:0-629 GCF_001313825.1 Dinoponera quadriceps
ACCGGCTGCCGGGAGCAGGGAACTACTGCCGGAAAAGACCCGGCTGGCGTCCAGCGAGAAACCCGGAGAGATTCGCGTAACGGTAGCTCAGCAAGAGAGCTGCCGGTTAAACGACGCGCGTAATTTTAGGTGCTGTCGAACGGTTTAAATCCACCGCATTACCTCTCGCGAAACAGCGTAGCGAGAGATTGCTATCTCTTAACTCCGTTGCCGAATCTCCCGGAGAGCGGAAGCAAACTGCCTGTGCGCGCAGGACACAGGCTAATCAAAAGCGTTATTTCTATCACACCATATGACTGACAATTAAACTGTAGAAGAAAGACATCTTCTGTACCACATCGAATGACATTAAAGTGTTGTTATTTGTTATTGTTAACAGGTCTCGTAAAGTCATTACCTCTCCCGGNTCCGACTAGTTTACGAAACTCGAGGAGGACGCGAAAGAACCACGACGCCCTACCACGCGGAATCGAAAAAAATCAATTCGCTAAAGATAATAATTACAAATTAAGCTAGCCGAGGAACATTCGCTGTGGCTTAAAAAAGGGAGCGAATAGTCCGCGCCACCGACGCGGACGCTATTTACGAAGGGCGGTGGCGCGTGACATATTATCTGCTTCTTTTTATCA
>NW_014558861.1:0-357 GCF_001313825.1 Dinoponera quadriceps
TATATATATATATACGTGGGCAAGGTAAAAAGTTCTCGGCCTGACCCAGAAATGGTATTCCAATCGGCGAAAGTTTACGTTTCCTGCCTGCGCGCACATATCATTAGTTCGTATGACAAGCTTCAACTTGTTTGCTCAAGTAGTTTGTGTAAACGAGTCTTTGCAGTACACGTCTTGCGCGTGTTTCGTTAAAATGGATAAATTTGAATATCGTGCGGTCATAAAATTCTTCGTTTTGGATGAGTTAACCTCTAAAGAATTCATCCGAAGTTGACAAAAGTTTACGGGAATTCTGCTCCTTCAATCTCAACCGTTAAAAAGTGGGCAGCTGAATTTAAACGTGGTCGCACGTCGCTC
>NW_014558861.1:446-709 GCF_001313825.1 Dinoponera quadriceps
GTGCACAATATCGTGTTGGACGATAGGCGAGTAAAGGTGTGTGAGATAGCTGAGGCCGTGGGCATATCGGAAGAAAGGGTGCGAAACATCTTGCACAAAGAATTAGGTATGCGAAAGCTCTGCGCAAGATGAGTGCCACATTTGCTGAATGCGGATCAAAAGCAAATGTGCAAACGACATTCGCAGGAATGTTTGGATCGATACAAGAGGGATGCGACCGATTTTGTGCGGCGATTTGTCACCATGGATGAGACATGGGTCCA
>NW_014558862.1:0-6449 GCF_001313825.1 Dinoponera quadriceps
TTGTGTTTTCTTTATTAGACCGGGAACTTATCAGCCCACCTGTTATATTAAGTGAACTGCGTACGAGGATCCATTTGAGTCTTGTGAGTTCTCTTATGGTTTTTTTAACAAAGACTTAACAAATGGAAAAATTTTAAATATTTAACAAATGGATTTCTGGTTATGCTTTCTGATATTCTTGTGTTCTTTTTTGCCGTGACGTGATTTTCGCAAAAATTTTGTGTTATTACCACTGAAGAAGGACCGAAATGTTTGTTTTATTTGAAATATACAAGTCGATTTGCATTTGAATGTGATATATATAGTTATTAGTCGCACCACAACTCCTGTGTTGAGGCTATTACATAGGCCATGTATAATTATTAATTAATTTTATATCGGCAAATCTTTATTTTATTTTAATTTATTTTGTTAATTTTTTAAAAGGAATAATATAGTTTTTTTAACAAATGGATTTGTTCTTTCTACGTATCAAAGTACTAAAGTAAATGTAGAATCATTAAAAAATGAATACTTTACAAGGTTACTTTACTTCCGCATAATATTAAATAATATTTCCGGAATATTAATATATGGTTATATGTCCGCTTCTAATAATATTAAAAAAAATTATATTATTTAATGTTTTTGTAATATTAGATTTTTTAAATATTCATCTCTATGTATATATCATTTATGACAATGCAAATTTTTGCTCGTTACTCAAGCCTGTGGCCTGGCCAAGGATGAGTCGGAAACTCCCGCATTTTCATGAGAAAAAGCGACCGAATTTAACCCTTAGCTGACACACGTATTTTGAACCCCGATTTTTAACGTGCTTTCTACGCAGATGACGTTTGACTAAACTACCGTTATAGCACAAACACCTTGGGTCAAGCCTCGACTAATAATAGGTGACGCCACAGAACCAAATTTGGCCCGCAACTATGAAAAAGCATTCATTATTCAAAAACACTCTGGGGTACTTTTAACCTCGTGTGTCAGCTAAGGGTTAATAATTATATCCCGTGTGCCGTTTTGTGCACAAAATACAACCCGCGGTTAGTGTATTTTTTTTTAATATAAGGTCACCCACGACTAGCCCGTGCACCGGACTTAAGGAAATTGAAGACATCGCATTTTCCGGGAGGAGCCGAGGGCGAACGAGAGCGAGAATTTTGAAGAAGTGGCTAGAACTACACGCGGAAGGACGCGGGAAAAATCTACCTTTCCCGGGCGGACGGTTGGTGACGGATAACGGGGATGGCCACCTTGCGCTAAGAAAGGCGCAAGGCCCAGCGACCCGGTCGCAAAACATGCGAGAGAGGATCCCTACTACGGAAGGGCCCAGGGGATTCCTTCAAGTACTGCAAGCCCAGCAGTAGGCGAAAGTCGTCCTGGGAGAAAACGAGGACAAGCAAGCGTTGATGTAACAACTCCAAACGTAAGGCTTCCGCGAGCACTCTTAAAATGTGTGATCTAGCAGGGAGAACCAATAGGACTGTCGCATCGATCGGTGCGACAGATCCTTGCGACGGTTGCCTCCTGCGCTAATTGACGAGCCCTGCTCGTCACTTGGCGGCCAGACAGCGAGCGAAGCAGACGTTCTAACTCAAAAGGAAGCGAGCGAAGCTGCCGAAATATCCGGACGAGTCCTGAGAAGAGGCGAGCTTCAAGCGGCGAACGGGTGAAAAAGAGGATCATTGTACAGAAGCGGGTAGGAAAATTATTAGAGTTGCGTTGTAATTTCGAGTCAATTGCCGTCGCTTCTCGTCGGCGTAGGCGCGAGCAGTGGACCGGGAATTTGGACTCGTCTAGGGTCCGTCGCGCTCTGAAGGTCGGGACGCGCGGACGTACGAGATTTTAAGGCCACGTTGCAGGGCGACATGGGTTGTGCTCGAGAGAGTCTCAAGCGTAGGATTCACGGAGGCTCGGGCGCGAGACTCGGTTTTTTTCTCTAGTTCATACAGTAATTTATTTTCGATTGTGTTATGTATTGAGTCGTATTATAAAATAATATGTTTGCTTTTGGAAACTGCTTCTGGCGAATGAGCTAGATCGAGTATTGTACAGGATGCTCCAGAAGCAGTAATTATTGTCAGGAAAGACAATATGGCTCTTAATGGAAAATCCGTTGAGATTCGCGCAACGAAGTCGGGCAAGAGAGCCTTTGTGTAAAAACGACGCACGTTATCATAGCTACCGTCAAGCGGCTCAGATCCGCCACCAAAAGCGTCTCGCGAAACATCTCAGGCGAAAGATCACTAACTTCTAATTAAGTTACAAGATCTCTCGTGGTATTAATTAGTTGCCTCTAATTGAAGGACTTAGGCTATTTAAAGAATTGTTATTTATACGAGGGTGGATCAAATATAGACCAGCCTTCTGCAAAAAAATATATATTTTTTACAATCAATTCTAATTTATTGGGAGAATAAATTAGTTCAGTCCGTTTTTTGTGGTCAAAAATGCATTTATTTCAGAACAAAATGAATGAACAGATTAATCAAAGTATTGTCCATCGCTGGCTACTACTTTTTCCCACCTCTCAGGCAGTTTTCGAATTCCATCTAGAAAAAATGTCTCGTCTTTTGAGGCAATCCAAGTTAGGAGTCAATTTTCGATTTCTGCGAAAGAAAGGAACCGGTGACCTGCCAAATCTTGTTGCATCCGTTGGAACAACTAGTAATCAGAAGGAGCAATGTCCGGCGAATACGGCGGGTGCAGTAAAATATCCCACTTGATCGTTTCCAAATAACTTTTTACGACTTTTGCGACATAAGGCCGAGCGTTATCATGCAGAAGAATAACTTTGTCATGTCTTTGCTCGTATTCCGGCCGATTCTCTCATAATGCACGGCTCAAATGAATCAATTGTAGCCTATACCGATGGCCCGTAATGGAATCACCAGGTTGTAGCAGCTTATAATACACAGGGTGCGGCGAAAGGTTTGCCCGAGTTTGAAAAATCCGTTGCTCATCAGATGGCGTGAGTAGGTTGTTGGGCAGGGTCTCATTAGAAAGGTTGTTCTCAACCGTTTTCAGTTAACATCATGATTTGGACTGGAGAACATCGTGGATTCGCTGTGCGCTCTTTTTTGGAAAATGGCCGTTCAGTCATTGCGACGCAGAGAGCAATGCGCTTGCGATTCCATATTCCGCGCCATGTTTCCGTACCTGATGGAAAAACAATCAAACGTTGGGTTTCTTCATTGGAAGAAACCGGATCCACAGTAAGAACTCATGCAGTTGGAAGACCCAGAACTGCAACAACACCAGAGAACGTGCAGTTAGTGAGGGTATCAGTGGAACGTTCGCCTAGGCGCTCTGCTCGGAGGCATGCAGTTGCACTGGGTTTGTCGGATCGTTCTGTCCGGAGAATTTTGCACGAAGAATTGTTTTTNAGCGAAACTGAGGCAAATGTTCCCTACTTGACTCGTCTTTCTGAAAGGTGATTTGGGGTGGCCAGCAAGATCGCCCGATTTGAGCATTTGTGACTTTTTCTTGTGGGGGTATCTGAAAGAAAAAGTCTTCAAGCATCGTCCCCATACCCTACAAGAACTGAAAAGGAGAATCATCGAAGAGGTGAACGCCATTCCGATTCAGATGTGCCAAAACGCAGCCCGAAGCTTCCAAAATCGGCTACATCAGTGCATTGCTACTGGAGGCCGCCATCTTGCAGATATCGTTTTTAAACGTTAATGTAAAAAACTGTTTGAAGTTTTACCAAAAGGTAATAAAAAAATTTATTACCAAAGGTAATAAAAAAATTTCCAATCCTCTACATTTAATAGTATTTTATTGATTGCTCTCCAAAATGAGGGCATACCTTTCGCCGCACCCTGTACAACACCCCTTTGGTCCCACCAGGTACACAGCATGACTTTTCGAACCATGAATATTCGGCTTTGGTGTTAATTTTGAGGTCAATGGCAACAATTGACCGGGCATAGCGAGATATGTTTTCTCCTTGGGGTTACATAGAATATCTATTTCTCATCCCCAGTCACAATCCGATGTAAAAAAACCGTTTTTTTGTTGCCTTTGAATCAGCTGCTGGCAAGAAAAAAATCGCCTTTCAACGTCTCTGTGTTTCAATTAATAGAGCAGCAAATTGCTTTGCTTATGAATCATTCCCATGGATTTCAATCGTACGGAAACTGCTTGTTGCGTAACTCCCAATGATTCTGCAAGCTCCTCTTGCGTTTGGATCTTCATCGAGTAACGCCTCAAATTGTTTGTCTTCGAATTTTTAGGCTGTCCAGAACGAGGCTTGTCTTCAACGCTGAAATCACAATTTCTGAAATGTCGAAACCATTCCCTACATAATTTATCAGTTGGAGCATTTTCACCATAAACTTCTACAAGCATTCGATGCACTTCAACTGCACTTTTTTTCCAATTAAAACAGAAAACTAAAACCGTCCCGCAAATGCTGCTTAGTTAACACAAAATTTAATATATTCAACATAATAAAAAACAGGGGTTTTGTGTGAAACTCAAAGCGATATAAACTGAATATTATTCACAGATGTCTAATCTATCTAAAACCACCGAAATCATCTGTCACTATGAAACATTCATAACAGCCAGAGCCATCTTTTGAAAACGGACCGAACTAATTTGTACTCCCAATATATTTTTCTTATTTTTCTACATAGTCCCCCATCTTATCTACGCATTTACTCCAACGGTGTGGTAATTTTTAAATCCCGGTATCATAAAAAGCTCGCGGACATGTATCAAACCAATTGCATAAGAACTGCTGCACCTCCTCGTTCGTTGTGAAGCGCTGTCCACCAAAGGTTTGCTTGAGTTGCCCAAACATATGGAAGTCGCCTGACAGGTCTGGACTGTGGGGTAGATGTTCTAGGACAGCCCAGTGCAAACCGACCAATTTTTGTTGTGTTACTGCTGTGTTGTGGGATCTGGCGTTGTCATGGAGAAGCAACACACTTCTAATCGGAATGCCGCGCTTTTTTGACCGATAAGCTGCTCGAACTGAGAGAAGTTCCTGAGAGATTTTAAGAACAGTTAAGTGACTCGTCTTCGATGAGTTCTCAAACAGCCTCGGTGTTCTGCGCTGTGATGCTGGCGCGGGTAGGCAATGTTTTCAACACGCTTCCAAACTTTCTTAATTCATTACACCACTGATTCATCCGAGCCCATAAAAAGGTTCTTTCCCCGAACTGAGAGAGTAAACCGCGCCGAATCTTAGCAGCATTTACATTTTCATTTACGAGAAACTTAATAATAACACGTTGTGCAACTGCGGGGTGTATTCCTTTCTTGATCATCGTGGTTGCTGCTAAAAATAAAAAGCATGTGGCGCGTCAACGTTATATCTGCCTTCCACATGCCCCCCCTCCACTGTCCGAAACGTTGCAAACCCCTTCTGCAGCCGACAAGCAATTTAAAAAGGCTCGTTTATATTTCATCCACTTTTGTATATAATATTCGTTTATAATTTATTATTTTCCCCGACATTTTTCCGACGTGTCCGCGAATATCGAAGGAGAATATGAACGAACCACGACGCTCTACCACGCGGGATAGCGAAAGATTTAACTAGCTATCGCAAAATTAAAAACTGAGCTAGCCGAGGTGGGTCCGCTGCCGCGATTGCAGGAGCGAAGAAGTCCTGCAACCGCCGCGGAAAATCATTCAGTGACAATTGAAATGACATTTCATCATCACCTTTGTTTCATCCACTGCTGGACATAGCCTTTTCCAATATTTACTTAGAAAGAATTTTATTATTTAAAACGCCACACTTGCAATTGCCTGTGACGAGTATTTTTTTAAAACGTGAGGTTTCACACAATGGTTACCGACTGTGCTTAGACCAACGGTTTAACGTTTCTTCCAAAAAACGAAACCCAGTTTCCAATATATTCCAGGTGTATGCATAAGTTTTTCCGGTTTTTGGTAAAAAAAAAACAGGTTATTTTCAAGGGAAATTAATTTTTTTTTATTCAAAATATTGGCCATTGGCTTCTACATATTTCGCCCATCTTTCAGGTAATTTATAAATACCATGCCAGAAAAACTGCTTGTCTTTTGCGGCAAACCATTCGTCGAGCTATTTTCCAACTTCCTCGAAATTGCTGAAGTGCTGCTCTGCGAGCGCGTGCCCCATTGATGCGAAGAGGTGATAGTCAGATGGCGCCAGGTCTGGGGAGTACGGCGGGTGCAGAAGGATGTCCCATCCAAGCGATTTCAAGGTGTCTTTCAATGGTTTTGCTGTGTAAGACGGCGCATTGTCGTGTAACAAAATCACTTTGCCATGTCTTTTGGCCCATTCAGGTCGTCTTTCGATTAATGAGTGGTTTAAATTAATCATTTGTTGGCGATAGCGTTGTGTATTAACGGTTTCTCCGGACTTCATAATACACAATACCGCTCTGGTCCCATCAGACATAGAGCATGGTCTTCTTGCCGAAGCGATTTGGCCTTGGAGTTGATGGACC
>NW_014558863.1:0-462 GCF_001313825.1 Dinoponera quadriceps
CCGGCAAAAATCCGGCTGTCAAAGAGGGGCGGATTTCGAAACCACGAAGGAGAGGGAAGCATTTGCCTAAAATCAACAGACTTCCCGGCGGAAGGAAATTCTCTTCGTCTCGTGCGATATCGGTTTTTCGTGAGATTTTTCTTCGGCTGCATTTGGTGAACACAGGAAAGTTGTTGGCGGGAGAGAGAGTGCGAGTGAGCGAGAAGAGAGAGTGCGAGTGAGCGAGAGAGAGAGAGCCGGAGCACGGTCAAGGAGAGGTCGAGAGGGAAAGAGATAGAGAGACAGGACGAGGATTCTCAAGAACCAGCCGCCAGGAGCCCGATTTTGTAAGGCCGCCTATTCGCATTCTATTTTTTGTTGTTGTTGGTGTATCGTAGGGTTCCGCAGGAAAAATCGCCCCGCGGGTGCAGGGTGCAAAGTCCTCTCTACTTTGGCTCGGCGGCCGCTCGAAAGGCCGGCCAC
>NW_014558864.1:0-482 GCF_001313825.1 Dinoponera quadriceps
TACGATGCATAACCACTTGCTTGTAAGCGTGGTTCTAAAATGCATCAAACATTGGTGAAAAACACTTGTAATATTGTGTGCTATTAATATTACATCACGTGAAACAGCAGTCACTATTGCTGAATCTAAGGAAAGCCCGATTACTCCTAAATGAAAACAAGTAGCCATTAAGTTTTTCAAGCTTAACCTAGTGTAATACATTATGAGAAACATAGTTTTGACAAGTATCTGACCATTGCAACATATTGACACTGAAAAAATTGAAAATCCTCAATGCGTGATCACATTTCAGATTTTGGTCTGTGTTAAACGACAGTGGAGATATTTAGACTTTATGCCTATTGAGATTTTTTTAACTTTTATATTGAACTATCAAATGGCACAATTAATTTTTCTGCGCGCTTATAAGCAACTTTAGATAAAGTTACTTGCATTTTGTGCACTTACCTGGTCGGTTCGTCAAGAAAGATAATCGGTGGATT
>NW_014558865.1:0-437 GCF_001313825.1 Dinoponera quadriceps
AGAAAAGCGGCGTGCTTGAGGCATTCAAAAGGTACAAGAGTCTCGTAGAATATCACACAGGAATGAAGATTAAATACCTCCTATCTGACAATGGCAGAGAATATTGTAATCAGGTGTTTGATAATTTTTTCTCCGAATGCGGTATCGAGCATAGGCTCTCCGCTCCGCGCACGCCCCAACAAAATGGCGTCGCTGAGCGTATGAATCGAACTATTATGGATATGGCCAGGTGCCTCCTTATACAATCTACTCTCCCATCGATGTTCTGGAGTGACGCCGTAGCAACTGCGTGTTACATTCGCAATCGTTGTCCGACAAAAACATTAAACGGAGTCACGTCACAAGAAAAATGGACTGGCGCACTTCCTATTCTAGCCACTTGAGAATATTCTGTTCTGCTGTTTATGTCATTAACGAGACACCAGGTAAAAATAAAT
>NW_014558866.1:0-355 GCF_001313825.1 Dinoponera quadriceps
AGAATTAAAACTTTCGTTGCTGTTCTGCGTATAGCCTCCCAAGCAACGATTCAGCAACTCGTCACGGCTCAAATCCTCGTAGATTGGTCTGATGGCTTCAAAAACTTCGTTCGATAGTGCCGGCTTATGATGAAAGGAGTCTAAGGAACCCGTTGCTTGCGCCTTCTTCCATTCGCACCAAGACTCTGAGCATTTTTCGTGCTGTGGATTTTCGTCAGTTGACATTTTATGAAATAATGTCGCCCAGATTTCATTTCTCATATTTTCCAAAGAGTTTGGATTCCGTCAAATGGCCAAGCCATAATAATTGTTAACTGATCAATTAATTTCATAGTTAATTTTCCTTTTCCTCCAA
>NW_014558867.1:0-1226 GCF_001313825.1 Dinoponera quadriceps
TCAATATTGATAAAAGGGAAATATTGTTCTTTCAAGGCTTTCATCTGATTGGGAGCACCGTCGATTAATATTAACTGCCCTTTGAGACATTTAGCTTCCAACAATCTCATCAGCTCAATAGCAAGTAACGACCCATACGAATATCCGACTATTGTAAATTCTTCAGAATCCTTCAACCTTGTAAGAATATGCTAAAAAAGAAATATATGTTATTTATTTATTTTTTAAACTTGGGGAATTTGTACAAATCGGATGTTGTAATAACGGTGATACTATATTAACGCACAGAAATGGAATATCATTTATATTCTAATATCGTATATGTAAAATAATATTTTATATTTGTACATACAGGTAATAAGGTGGCAGCCGATTGCACCACAGATTCGCACGTGGAGATATTATTCGTGCCATGCTGCAAGCACGTTGCAGGAGCCTTGATTTCCAGAGCCAATGAATTATATACGCTCCCACAACCTTCGATACCCGGTAGAAGAAATATACGATTTCTCTCCGTCTCCTGTTTCGTTGGCATTTCTAAACAAATGTCCGATTTTATGTCTAAATTGCTTATTAGCCGAATAAATAATTTTCCACCTTTCGAATCTACAATGTCGTTAGTGTCCTCTACAAAACGTTTGTCTTTGTCCGCCATATCTTTTAGTTTTGCAAAAGTAAGATTTCGAATATCTTGCGCGGTGTGGAAAATATCGAATTCCCGCTCTAAAGTTTGCTTGATATCCACCGCCACCATCGAATCCACCGAATACCGAGCTCAGACAATGGGGTGTTTTGTCCGATCGTTTTTAAATCTTTCATCCCTGTGATAAACAAGATGAAATATTGAAAGATGTTGATTGAACGTAAGCGGTTAATTGTATGATTACATTAGAAACGAGAAAATAGTTGTTCACATTTTTGTGAGTTTCTGCAAAATAGGTTGAAATAAAAAGATATATCCATAAAATAATTTAAATATATACGCTTAGTTGCTTTATTTTAAACATGAAAAAACTATACCCATGATGTTCGCTACAGCCTCTTGAACCTCCATAATTCCGCCAAAGCCCGCGCGCTTTTCAGCCACAACCATACTGCAAACGATCGGTCGACTCAGCATCAGAAAAGCGTCCAGTGAATCCAGACAGGACTGTATTCTTTGCTGCAGTGTACCGCAGATGATGAGTTCCTTATTGTCCTCTTGCATGTCGGCAACAAGTCCAACA
>NW_014558868.1:0-678 GCF_001313825.1 Dinoponera quadriceps
CAAATTTATTGAATCTCGTTCAAATAACTCTAATAAAAACGAAGGAACATCTAGAGATTTCTCTTCTTAATTTGAGCACACACAATATCATTTTTATCATTGTCACACTGAGGAATTCCTAAAACTGAACGAAGACAAGATTCCAAATTAACAGATGACAAGAAATCTTCTCCTAAAAGACAATCCTCTTTCATATCAACAATAAATAAAAACAAATCTATAGAACACTTTCCCAGACTTACTCTCATATTTGTTCCGAACTTTACCGGAANNNAAATTAGACGACGATTTTCAATTGGAAAAACTTCTTTTGAAGTTTCCACAAATTTACCATTAACAATAGAAACGTCTGAGCCCATATCAATCTTAAAATTACAAAGCTTATCATGAAGCTTTCCCTTAAAGCAGAAAGCATTAATAAAAACACGATTTAACTTATAATAAACCGGGGACTCTTCTTTTGTTTGCCGAATTGTCCCCCGTTCCATTCGGCAAAACCTAGTTTTTCTGACCCTCCAACCCTAATGCCGGACATTCCGCCCTAAAATGTACTGATTTTCCACATTGCCAACACTCCTTTATTAAATTCCCCGATTTTCTCAAATTCAAATTTGGCCTGAAATTTCTCCCACTACTTACTTCCGGTCTTCTTATTTCAAAATTTTTGTTAATAAAATT
>NW_014558869.1:0-1437 GCF_001313825.1 Dinoponera quadriceps
ACCGCACATCGGCGGCCAGGTGAGTCGTTGGAAGCACGATATCCCGTATCGGAGCATCGTGTGGCCTCCAGGCTTGACTCAGTCAATTTGAGCCGACGTTCGCTCGGTGTCCGAGCAACCGGTGCTATCTCCCGCAACAATACTGAGCGTCGTGAATTTTTCTGGCGCGTGGAGCCGGATATAACCACATTGAGTCCTTCTAGCTGGACCCGTTAATGTTTGGTTTATGGTTCTTCGAGCCAGCGAGATCAGCGATCGAAAAATAACCGGCCCTTTGAACAGGAGACGTTCTTGAACAATAAGTATTATCGTAACTATTTGAAAAATTTCTTCTCGATAGATTAAACCCAGTAATATCAGCTAACGGTATTGTCCCACATGATCAATTTGGCTTTCGCAAGCACCATTCAACAGTCGAGCATCATAGAGTGATTAATAAAGTCAGTAAACTATTAAACGCAAGGAATATAGCTCGTTAGTCTTTCTAGATATACAACAAACATTCGATAAAATGTGGCTAGATGGTTTGCTATATAAAATTAAACATAAGCTTCCGCATAATTTCTAATTATTCTTAAAATAATATCTCGTAGGAAAAATATTTAGAGTAAAAGAGAGAGAAAAATACTTAAAATTCTACACANCAAACTATTAAACGCAAGGAATATTGCTCGTTAGTCTTTCTAGATATACAACAAACATTCGATATAATGTAGCTAGATGGTTTGCTATATAAAATTAAACATAAGCTTCCGCATAACTTCTAATTATTCTTAAAATAATATCTCGTAGGAAAAATATTTAGAGTAAAAGAGAGAGAAAAATACTTAAAATTCTACACAATAAAAGCTGGCGTCCCACAACGCTCGATCCTGGCCGCGATATTATAATTAATTTTTATATTTGACATACCAATGACAAAAAGTGTGACNGTCTTTCTAGATATACAACAAACATTCGATAAAATGTGGCTAGATGGTTTGCTATATAAAATTAAACATAAGCTTCCGCATAATTTCTAATTATTCTTAAAATAATATCTCGTAGGAAAAATATTTAGAGTAAAAGAGAGAGAAAAATACTTAAAATTCTACACAATAAAAGCTGGCGTCCCACAAGACTCGATCCTGGCCGCAATATTATAATTAATTTTTATATTTGACATACCAATGACAAAAAGTGTGACAACAGCAACATTTGCCGACGACATCGCGATACTGTCTAGCAATCGAGACTCAATGAAAGCATCTGGGGATCTACAGATACTAAACAAGGCTACAGCAATGGCTGCACGACTGTAGAATCCAGATCAGTATTTAAAAATTAAACCACATAACTTTCATTTTAAATCAAGGGAACTGCTCCGCAATTCTAATCTGCAATGAAGTCCTCAAGCAAATTCAGTGAAGTATTTAGGCATGCACCTCGATTGTAGAC
>NW_014558870.1:0-482 GCF_001313825.1 Dinoponera quadriceps
AATATTTTTTACTAAAATTTAAAATCTTTTGTTTAAGTGGAATAATCTTCAATAGTTTTTATGGAAAGCTACAGATAAAAAAAAGACTTACAAAAATTTACATTTTCTCAATCGATGACTTTTTCTCAACGTAAAATAAGTATATTAGTATATGAGAATATATTATTAATATCCAGCTATTAATTTTTATTTTTCAGTTTTATTTATTATCTTTCTCTCGGTATAGTTGAAACTACATTCGCGTACGAAAATGTTTAATTTCGGAGCATCACTACATTTGAATCTGATTAATATGAAAGACCGACGATCGAGGAATGTCAAAGTTCTTATCAAAAATTAAGTCGGTTGTATATCTCAAAACGTGGTGAGAATTACAGAAGTGAGCGAAATTACTAGAATATTTATAATTTCAACGGTCAATACCTAGTGAATTTAAATATATATATATATATATATATAAATTAACAAACCGATCACTCAGC
>NW_014558871.1:0-213 GCF_001313825.1 Dinoponera quadriceps
GTCCTTCCAACGACTCGAGGCATTCGTCGCACCGTTCCTCCCACACGTTATATTCGTCTCGCGAACTCAATCGAGCGGATTGAATCCCACAGTTCACGTTCAGTTTGCACGAGTTCTTCCATTTTTTAGAATCTTCTAAAAAACTTCTAAAATCTTGTAAAATCTTCTAAAACACTTCTCACACAACTTTTCTCATTATTTAACTCTTTTTTT
>NW_014558871.1:328-571 GCF_001313825.1 Dinoponera quadriceps
GAAAAAAAAATAGTTGGGGTGATAGACTCTGAGGATATCGCCTACCCATCCGGGAAAAAGCTTATCTTACATTCTCTGATAACGAATCCATCAGCGCCTGAAGGTTTTCGACAGCAGTTTCGATAAAAAAGGTTTTCGACAACAGTTACGATAAAAAAGGTTTTTCCAGCCTTCTTCGTAACAAACCTATGCAAACATCCTCTGATGACGAATCCATTAGCGCTTAACGTGTACGCAACATGT
>NW_014558872.1:0-490 GCF_001313825.1 Dinoponera quadriceps
CGATTTCAAAGTAATCTTGTCGGTGGAGCCTTCTTTTGAAATTGGCAGTAACTTATTTGTATTACTAATGTAATATTTGTTCAAATATGTGCTTACGACATCAATAATAGTTATCGTATAAAGAAAAAGCCCTAGCTTCAACCAAGATAGACAAAATAGATAGATAAGGTCATGAAAAGAAAAATAAAAACTTAAAGCATGAATATGACAGAAAAAATGAAAATATTTGATTTTGCCTTCTATTGTTATCATTATCATTTCCCCAATAAATAATATAATTTATTGTTTATACTTTCTTAATTATCACACGTAATTATTACACTCTAACAATTTCAACACCATTTGACACTTATTCGAATTAGTCACATAATTATTTTTCGAGGAACTATACGAGAAATTCTTTCCAGTCTTGTTGCCTGTGTCCAGGCGTGGTGACCTCTTTCATATGCCTGTGGTACGTACGTTGATTATACACAGGTATATGAAACCT
>NW_014558873.1:0-5466 GCF_001313825.1 Dinoponera quadriceps
TCGTGACATTTGTATTTTGACGCTCACTTCATACCGGTACACCTGGTATTACGAGCTACTCCAGCCTAACGAAACTATCACTGGAAAACGTTATCAACAGCAACTGATGCAATTAAGCTAAGAGTTGAAGCTTAAACGCCCCCAATATGTCAAAAGACATGACAAAGTGATTTTTCAGCATGACAATGCTCGGCCACATGTTGCAAAAGTCGTCAAGGATACTTTGGAAGCTTTACAATGGGATGTCTTACCCCACCCGCCGTATTCACCAGACATTGTTCCTTCGGACTACCACTTGTTCCGGTCGATGGCTCACGCCCTGGTCGAGCAGCACTTCACTTCTTACGAAGAAGCCAAAAATTGGGTCGATTCATGGGTAGCATCAAAAGATGAAGAGTTTTTTCGACGTGGCATCCGAATGCTGCCAGAAAGATGGCAAAAAGTAGTAGCTAGTGACGGACAATATTTTGAATAACATGTAAAGTAAATTTTTTTTACAATAAATTGATAATTTTTATTTAAAAAACGGCGGAAACTTATTTGTATTACCAATTCTTCAGTATTTGAGCCAAATCTCCCTCCACCCGATCATTTTTTCAAGTTCAGAAATAGAGAAAAGGCGAAAGGAGCTAAATATGGAGAATACAATGGATGGTCGACTAATTCAAAGCATAATTCATGCAATTTGGCCGTTGAAACTGCAAACGTACAAGCTGTTGCATTGTCTCGATGAAAGAGCACCGTTTTTTGCCATATAGAAATGTTATTCCTTAGTCGCATCATTAAATTGGTTCAATTATAATGCGTAAATATTCTCCTGTGATTGGTTTTTCTTTTTCTAGATAGTCGTTGAGCAATATTCCATTCGCATCCCAAAAAAAACAGTTGCCGTGACCTATACAGCTGAAGGAACTATTTTTGCTTATTTGGCACACGTTCATCAAGATAAGCCAATTGTTTTGACCGTTCTTTTGTTTTTAGTGTGTAATGGTAGATCCATGTTTCATCAACAGTTACAAAACAACGCAAAAAAATCCTTGGATAACGCTTTAAGCGCCTTTCCAAACAACGCTTTAAAATTAAAAATCGATTTCGTTTTTAATTAATTCTGAGTAAACATTTTGCGAATAGCTTCTTCATACTTAAATTTCCGTGTATCATATAAGCTCGTTCGATGCATGCAATCTCAGCAATCTGACGCTTTCACTTTATGATTTTCTAATACGATATGATGGATTTTTTCAGTCATTTATGAATTTGTCATCATTTTCGACGACCTGAACGTTGCTCTGCACGTATGCTTGTACAATTATATTTGAATTCAGCTAGTATTTGTTTGTAACATAACATTGAGCAAGTGCCGATAACCAGTTTTACATCGTCTGGTAACGTTGGGACAATTTTATCATTTAGATATTATGCCATTACTAGACCAAAAATCAGGAGCCGATTATAGATATTTTGCCCAAACTGCTACCTTTCTAAAGCCGTACACGCAGTGTTTGCCTTAGATTATTTCGAATCCATCTAGATGAAGATAAGATGAAGATCCGAAAGTTAATTTTTAATGAGATGAAGTTGATATTGCTTTTGATTTACCTAAATAAAAGATAAGTAGCGATACTTATCTGGATAAATTTTACATATTGTTGTCATGAGAGACTTTATACAAATTTATAATAAAAATTGCATAGACCATAAATTGCACAACAGATAAGTTATTTGTTAATGTAGTCGCTCTAAATTTAAAGATATAACAAAAAAGACCAATAATCATTGACTGCTCACTTACAATTGACAATATGATACAGGCTTAAAGTGAATTGATTAATTAAAACAAATGGTCCATATTTTTAGTTTCACCGCTGAATTGGTACAATAAGTTAGAGTAAAAAAATTATATTTTGTCTATATCTAATCTCCAATCCCTAGTCTGATACAGGCTTAACGCATAGATTTATATTATTTCATTCATTTTATCGAAAAGTTAGTTGAGAATATTGACCATAACGTAATTCTAGATAATTTTTAGATGAGGAAATATGTTTTTTATCTAAGATGAAAATAAACATATTTTATATTTCTTCCATCTAGATAAAGATAAAAATTATCTATTTATTCATCTGCAGGATTATTTAGATAATTGTATCTAGTTACTGGCAATCAATATGTACATGGGCACAGATAGTAATAATCTAAGTAGTTTCAAATGGTTACGCGGATGGTATATGTTCAATATAAAATCATATGCGACCAAAACGTTGCAAATAAGATAAATTGCTTGGACATTTTTATTTTTTCGTAAATTTTTAATTTAACAGATATCTTATAAAATTAGTACTATCAAAGTAAATATTTTAGCTTAATGGCAGTCGGATAGCATAATGACAATCGTTTATCATCGATTTCATCGGTAATGAAGATGAATCTGATTACCTCGGATTGCAATTTTTGTAGTGCAGTAAGTCGTTCCATGCGGTAACTCATGTAACGCTGTCAACGATGAAATTGCCACAACGTGACAATTGACGTGACCGTGATTTCAACGATCATATTTGGTAGGAATGTTTTCATCGTCTAAAAATAACGTTCAATCAGATAGATATTGTTTTTGTCGCATTTTATTTGCCTTTGTTTTTAATATATGCAATTATTTGTGATAAATACACTATAAATATTTCCGCAAATAATAAGATAGCATTAATGGCTCTTTTATACAATTTACACATTTTCTATCTTTCTCCTTTTCCTTCATTATCAAATACACTTGCCCAATAGTGCGCCATAAGATTAACATTCACGACCCGAGAAATTTCATAGATGTCGTAATTTAATAATGTTCGAACAGGTGCAATACCGGCATTGTTGATTAAAATAGTAACATCTCCAACTTCCTTTTACACCTTTGCTGCCACTTTGAAGACTTCATTTTTGTCTGATACGTCGCATCTATAAGGCCCGAACAAATACTAATTTATTTCTAGAAATGATATCTAAAACGGTGTTAGTACTCACGTAAAAAAATATTTCAATTATTACGCATTATTTATCAGACTTTATCGGAAATTGTACAAAACAAATTTTGGAAACATACGTATTTTGGAAACATACCGATAAGCATGTACTGAACTTTTCTCCATTTCTTTAATTTTATTCATTGTCTGAACGTTGGTTTCTTCATTGATATCCCAACATACTACAGTTGCTCCCAAGGACGCATAACCAATTGCTAATTCTCTTCCAATTCCGTGACCTGCACCAGTTATCTGTTACGATATATAATGAAGAGCAAATTATATTTCTTATATCAAGGCTAAAGAGATTGTGTCACTTTCTCTTCGAGAAATTTCGCAACGCATGCCGTATTTAATAAGGATATGTATCTTCTGAGATCTATTGAAAAATAAAATTCTGCTACTAAATATAGGATGTGTTGCAAAAAATAAATAAGATATAAATGTTGGAACTTTATATTTTTCTACTGCTCAATCGAGCTTTCAAAGAAATTCCATACTTGACAATATTACCGACAGAACACGGATATTTTTGCAAAATTTATGTTTTATTGTTTGCGTAGAATTATAAATGCTTTCAAACAATAAAAATACGCCTAAAAATAAATTCAAATATTATTCAGTATGNGAAGAGCAAATTACATTTCTTATATCAAGGCTAAAGAGATTGTGTCACTTTCTCTTCGAGAAATTTCGCAACGCATGCCGTATTTAATAAGGATATGTATCTTCTGAGATCTATTGAAAAATAAAATTCTGCTACTAAATATAGGATGTGTTGCAAAAAATAAATAAGATATAAATGTTGGAACTTTATATTTTTCTACTGCTCAATCGAGCTTTCAAAGAAATTCCATACTTGACAATATTACCGACAGAACACGGATATTTTTGCAAAATTTATGTTTTATTGTTTGCGTAGAATTATAAATGCTTTCAAACAATAAAAATACGCCTAAAAATAAATTCAAATATTATTCAGTATGTGATGAAAACGATGAAAAATTTCAAAGTAATATCTCCAGCTATCAGTTGGCATAAATATTTACCTGATATACAAGGGTGGATCAAATATAAAATAGCCTTTTGCAAAAAAAAACATATAATATTCAAAATCAATTCTAATTTATATTTTTTTATTTTTCTACATAGTCCCCCATCTTATCTATACACTTCATCCAACGGTCTGGTAATTTTTTAATCCTGGTATCATAAAAAGTTCGCGGACGTGTATCAAACCAATTGCACACGAACTGCTGCACCTCGTCTTTCGTTGTGAAGCGCTGTCCACCAAGGGCTTCCTTGAGTGGCCGACACATATGGAAGTCGCATGGTGACAGGTCTGCGCTGTAGGATGGATGTTCTAAGACAGCCCACTGTATATCGGCCAATTTTTATTGTGTTACTGCTGTGGTGTGGGGTCTGGCGTTGTCATGGAGAAGCAACACATTTCTGAACGGAATGCCGCGCCTTTTTGAACGATGGGCAGCTCGAACTGAAGTTCCTGAAAGATTTCAAAAACAGTTAAGTGCCGTTCGCTTTCGATGAGCTCTCGAACAGCCTCGGTGTTCTGCGTTATGATGCTGGTGCGGGCACGGCGCGGGTGGGCAATGTTTTCAACATGCTACTTTCTTAAATTCGTTACACCACTGCTTCACCCGAGCCCATAAAAGGGTTATTTCCCCGAACTGTGGGAATAAACGGCGCTTAATTTCAGCAGCATTTATATTTTCGTTAACAAGAAATTTAATAATAACACGTTGTGCATCTGCGGGGTCTACCTCTTTTTCTCTCATCGTGATTGTTGCTGAGAGTAAGAAGCACATGGCGCGTCAACGTTATTACTGCCTTTCATGTGACCCCCCTCCTGTCTAAAACGTTACAGATTCCTCACGGTGCCGACGGGCGCACAATTTATAAAGGCTCGTTTATATTTGATCCACTTTCGTAGAAATACTATATCTTGTACGTATCAAATGTGTCAATGTTCCAAACAAGAATTTAAAAACAATATTTTTATATCTTTTTAGTACTATTTAGAGGCCCAAAAGGATATGAAAAGTTTATAGAAAAATAATTATATATCTTGATTAGATTTCCCCCATTAGATATGGAAAAACAGAATATAGCACATTTATTGCATTTAAATTTATATTATACTCACTTTACGTAAAATACATATCTGTAAAAAATAAAAAATAAATAGCATAATCATATCAGTGTTCACGTTACATAACATTTCGAAGATCNAATGTGTCAATGTTCCAAACAAGAATTTAAAAACAATATTTTTATATCTTTTTAGTACTATTTAGAGGCCCAAAAGGATATGAAAAGTTTATAGAAAAATAATTATATATCTTGATTAGATTTCCCCCATTAGATATGGAAAAACAGAATATAGCACATTTATTGCATTTAAATTTATATTATACTCACTTTACGTAAAATA
>NW_014558874.1:0-958 GCF_001313825.1 Dinoponera quadriceps
CCAAACGTTTGCCTTTATTTAAGACGGGAGGGTCGAAGTTTGTATAGAGATGTTGAGCTCTGTTTTATGTCCCTTGCGTTCTCCCTCGATCGCGTGGTTTACGCGCATGTCTATGCATAAAGAGAGAGAGAGAGTGCGAGAAATACAACACACCCAGAGCGCACCCCTTTTTTACGGCCAGTATATGGATCTTATATCAGAGAACGTCCTAAGTTTGACTTCAGATGTTATATGGCTCATTTCGTTGGTTACAAAGCATCTGAAGATAAACTCAAGTCGGTCTTTAACATAAGATCTGACCATGAATACCAGCCATCGTGTACTTCGNTCAACTTATTCGATCTAAATATATCCGAACGCGCTACCGAAGGTAATCGAACTCGCCTTTACGCCGAGATCCGCGTTTTTTCCATGATAATAAAATGTTATCTGTGGTGCTGTAAAAATGATATTTACTGATTGCTTACCCTTCTGCAACGTCCTGCACAAATGCTTACACGCTGAGGGATTAACGATACCTGCAGCATTTTAAGAAGATACATACGTTACTGAGCGTTCGCTTAATGCGTGTGCGCGACTTATATTTCGCGACGATGCATCACCGGATCGAGAAACTTCGTCGACCGCCCGACCAGTAGCCTGACCTCGGCCGCCCCTTCACCGGAACACAGCTTCGTCACTTCTACGCAGTATCGCAACTCCCCGCCTTACAGACTCTTCAGAAGGCTTCGTTGTTTCCACTTTCGATATCGCAGCCTCTTGTTCTTGAATTCGCCGAACCGATTTTACCATCAATGTCATCGCGCAGCGGCCGTGTTCCGAATTCCCACGTGGCGACTTTATCTAATCCGTCAAAATTAACAATAATTTATGAGGAATTAATTATTCTGTATGAGCTAATGAATACACGGAAAGCGATAGGCCGGACATATAGAAAGAAAAATAACTTCGACCGGCC
>NW_014558875.1:0-302 GCF_001313825.1 Dinoponera quadriceps
ACGAGCTATTAAAACCAACTGAAACAATCACAGGCGATCGGTATCGAACTCAATTGATGCGTTTGAGCCGAGCATTGAAAGACAAGCGGTCGCACTACGCTGAGAGACACGAGAAAGTGATTTTGCAGCATGACGATGCTTGACCCTATGTTGCAAAAGTGGTCAAGACATACTTGGAAACGTTGAAATGAGAAGTCCTACCCCACCCGCCGTACTCTCCAGACGTTGCACCTTCGGATTATCACTTGTTCCGATCAATGGCACACGGCCTGGCTGACCAACACTTCAAGTCTTATGAAGAA
>NW_014558875.1:362-1266 GCF_001313825.1 Dinoponera quadriceps
TGGGAGAAAGTAATGGCCAGTGATGGACAATACTTTGAGTCATAACTTTATCTCCATTTTTTTACAATAAAGCTTCAAATTAAAAAAAACGGCGAGAGCAAAGTTGTACACCTAATAAAAAAAATAAAAAAATTGAAAAATCGGGAAAAATAAAAAAAAATAAAATAAATGATTCTCATAAATCATTCACCTCCTCGTAGTGAGAATTAAGCAACATGATATACTATACAGTGGCAAAGTAACGATTCAATTATACTTTCAATTTCAAATGATTTTTCATGCCAAGTCGTATAATGAAAAACTGAATTTTTTAATAAAAAAGGTTTGACTTCACGAAAACAATAAATATTAAACGAAAAATGATTAGAATCAGCCATAGAACACATCTGAACTTTTTTCAAAACTATTTGGGCCATTTTTGGCCATTTTCGAAAAATGGCCAAATTCAAAAAATCAAAAATGTCCCAAAACGTTTTGAAGAAATTCAGACGTATTCTATGGCTGATTCTAAGCATTTTATAATTTATACATTTTTTGTGAAGTCGTTCCTTTTTGAGTAAAAAATTCACGAAGTTTTTCATAGTGCTACGGCACAAAAGTGGCCATTTGAGAAAACCAAAGCAAAAATTGATGTTCAGGACCACGTTTTCGTAAATTTTAGACATTCGGACCACGATTTTTGGTGGTCTTATGATGGTTAAAAAATTGAAAGGTTACAATAATCGACTTGAAAAAAAAACATATGACAAAAATCTTGGATTTTTTAAAAAAACCTTCAAAAAAATGAGGTTTTCCGAATTTTTATAAAAAATGAGTATGATTTTCTTAAAGATCGACTTCGAAAACCCCCAATAAGCAAATTTGGCAGAAAACCACATAGGTTTCCTGTTTCATTTTTATGCTT
>NW_014558876.1:0-5717 GCF_001313825.1 Dinoponera quadriceps
TACCAACATAACGCCACAAAAAAAATCGAAGATCGTATATGAGTAACCCGCGGAAATTCAAAATTCGCGATACTTTTTGAACAGTCCTCATATCTCTGCTTGTGTGCTGAAGAAAACTGTCAATATTCTAATATCCAAGTAAAGCATGTCCCGTGCTGTTGAGTATATAAAACCGATTGGAAACGAGAGAAACAGTAGGCGAAGGAAAGTATGTGACAAACAATACCATAACAATCGTCAGTGAGAAATTCTACGAGTTATATATAAAACTCAAATTAAACAAAAATAAATTTAAGTTTCAAATTAGAAACAGATTTGTTTGCATACAGTAATGTATTGGTAATACAAATAAGTTTCCGCCGTTTTTTTTTAATTATCAATTTATTGTAAAAAAAAAAAACGTTACATTTTATTTAAAATATTGTCCGTTACTAGCTAATATTTTTTGCCATCTTTCTGGCAGCATTCATACGCCACGTCAAAAAAACTCTTCATCTTTTGAGGCTACCCATGAATCGACCCAATTTTTGGCTTTTTCGTAAGAAGTGAAGTGCTGCTCGACCAGGGCGTGAGCCATCGAACGGAACAAGTGATAGTCAGGAGCAATGTCTGGTGAATACGGCGGGTAGGGTAAGACATCCCTTTGTAAAGCTTCTAAAGTATCCTTGACGACTTTTGCAACATGTGGCCGAGCGTTGTCGTGCTAAAAAATCACTTTGTCATGTCTTTTGGCATATTGGGGGCGTTTAAGCTTCAATTCTTGGCTTAATTGCATCAGTTGCTGTTGATAACGTTCTCCAGTGATAGTTTTGTTAGGCTGAAATGGCTCGTAATAGATTACTCCGAGCTGATCCCACCAGATGCACAACATTAGCTTCTTGCCATAAATATTCGGTTTGGTCGTTGAAGTTGTTGCATGGCCGGTCTTACACTACGATTTCCTACGCTTTGGATTATGGTAGCGGATCCACTTTTCATCCCCCGCCACAATTCGATGCAAAAAACCCTTTCGATTTTGTCTTTGGAGAAGTTGTTCGCACGTGAAAAGAGGCGTTCGACGTCTCTGGGTTTGAGTTCATGCGAAACCCAATTCTCTTGCTTTTGTACCATATCAATGGTCTTGAGACGGTTTTAAATCGCTTGTTGAGTCACTCCCAAGTTTTCTGCAAGCTGATTTTGAGTTTGGCATGAGTCTTGGTCCAATAATGCCTCTAACTCAGCGTCTTCAAACTTTACTGGCATTCCTTCGCGTTTTTTATCTTCCACGTCAAACTCGCCGTTTTTAAACTTTTGAAAACACTCACGTCAACTTCTCTCACTTAAAGCAGCATCACCGTAAACTTCTACAAGCGACCGATGCTCCTCAGCAACAGATTTCTTTAAATGAAAGAAATAAATCAGAACTTCCCGCAAATGACGCTTATTGGGTACAAAACTCGACATTTTCGAACGAAAAACATGTATACTGCCAATACAAAGTCAATAGTATTTTAAGGCTATGTTGTTGCCAGGTGTACAAACTTTCTATATGATGTTTTACATCTGACAATTTCAAATTAATCTTGTCGATGGAGCCATCTTTTGAAAACGTAGGAAACTTATTTGTATTACTAATAATATATGCGGCAATTTTACAGTACTGTACTATACGAGGTGTGTTTATAAAATAACGGGAATATTTAAATTTCGCGTGTGGAGAGTCCGATCGCCAAAAATTTTTTGTATTATGTTGATATACATGCCCCTGAAGTATGATAAAATTTTCAGCTGTATTCATTGTTTACTTTGTCTGTGGCAGCCGCTAAGGTTAGACGTGTTTTTATGAGTTCGGCAATTTTCGTTTGTTAAAAGAAATGGAAAAAGAATTTGTATCAAATTTTGCGTAAAAAATAAAATAAAGTGTAACAAAGTGTGTGAAATGTTAGCAAAGGCCTATGGTGAGTCTGCTATTAGTAAAACAAGAGTTTACGAGTGGTATAAGTGTTTTCAAGATAGCCGTGAAGACGTTGAAGATGACAAACGCACCGGACGCCCCAGCACATCAACAACCGATAAAAACGTGGAAATAGTGAAAGAAATGGTTATGAACGATTGCCGGATCACAATCAGAGAAGTCGCTGATGATGTTGGCATATTGATTGGCTCATGCCATGAAATTTTTTCGAATGTTTTGGGTATGAAACGCGTAGCAGCAAAATTTGTTCCAAAACTTCATTGCTTGTTCGTGAATTTTTGGCCAAAAACAATACTGTAACGATGCCCCAGCCTCCATATTCGCCAGACATGGCTCCGCGTGACTTTTCCCTATTTTCAAATATAAAGAGAAACTTAAATGGCCGTCGTTTTACAAGCATAGATAACATTAAAAGCGTATCGCTGAAAGAGCTAAAGGCTATCCCAAAAATCGAATTTGAGAAGTATTTCGAGGATTGGAAGAAACGCTGGCACAAGTGCATAATATGTAATAGAGACTATTTTGAAGGCGACAACATTAATGTAGACGAATAAATAAATATTTTTTCCAAAAAACAAAAATTCCCGTTATTCTCTGAACACACTTCGTATGAATGTTGCGGTAGAAAACTCCAGGTTCTTTTGAGGCTATCCAGTCATAGAGATATTTTTTAATGTCTTTGAAAGAACTGAAGTTTTGCTCAGAAAGGCTATACTCTATCGACCGAAACAAATGGTAATCTGAAGGAGCAACGTTTGGTGCATAGGGCGGGTGGTGTAAGACTTCCCATCCAAGTGTTTCCAAGATTTCCTTCACTGGTGATGCAACATGTGGTCTAGCACTGTCATGGAGAAGAATAATTTTGTCACGTCTTTTGTAGTGTTGTAGGCGTTTTTTATGAGTGCTCTATTCGAGGTGAATACGAGGTCTGGCTATTAAATAACGAGACTGCTTATGAAAAAGAGTTTTATTTTAAAAATTATTCTACAATCAAATGCTCCCCTTCAATGTATTACCCTCCCCTCGCCACACACCGTTCCATTCGTTTTTTCCATTGGTCAAAGCAATGCTGGAAGTCTTCTTTTGTAAGTGTATTTAAGAGCTACGCCGATTTTTGCTTCACCTCTTCCATCGACTTGAACCGGGTTCCTTTTAAGACAGACTCGATCTTTAGAAACAGGAAAAAGTCACAGGGTGTTAAATAAGGCGACTACGGCGCGTGTTCGAGCACTGGACTGCCTCTAGCGGCTAAATAACGCTTCACGGACAGCGCGTTATGGGCAGATGCATTGTTCTGTTGCAAGATCCACGACTTGCTTTTCCACAACAATTTCTTTATCGGCGTTTACAGTCTCAGCAATCATCCTAATGCTCATACGACGATCTGCGCGCACAATTTCATTGTTTTGGTCACTGTTTGCGGAGTTGAAACAGAGACAGGTCGACCTGGACGTTGATCATCTTTGGTGCTCTCTCGACCTTCAGAAAACCGTTTATACCATTCGAAAACACGCGCACGAGATAGAGAATTCTCAACATAAACCTCTTTCAACACATTATAGCACTCAGTGGGAGTTTTTTTAATTTAACGAGAAATTTCACATTGATCCGTTGCTCTTGTTTTTCGTCACACATTGTTATCGGCACGAGAAAAAAACACGTTAGTTTCTAACGTCAATAGAAAAAATATTACTACAGCGACAAGAACGAGTTTTCGTACTGGAATAGTAGACATTTCCACCTATCCAACGCTGCATTCGTTTCCCCCCTTCCCCTCTAGGACGACTTCTGCTCGCGCAGTCTCGTTATTTAATAGCCAGACCTCATAATTGTCGTTGATAACGTTCAGCATTGATGGTTTGATTCGAATAAAGCAGCTCATAACATACTACACCGACTTGATCATACCAAATGTACAGCATGACCTTCGATCCGTGAATATCCTCTTTTGGCGTTGATGTTGATGATTCGCTGGGACGCACCCATGATTTCTTGTGCTTAGGATTGTCATAACGAATCCATTTCTCATCGCCAGTCACAATTTGATGCAAAAATGTCTTCCGTTTTTGTTTTTGAAGCAGCAATTTTAAATGTGTATACGTTTCTCAATGTCTCTTTCTCTCAATTCATGTGAGTACCAGTTTTCTATCCTTTGGAAGATTGCTTTTAAACGTTTGTTAACGGTTGACTCATCGACATTTAATGTTTTCGACAACTCTTTGTGTGTCTGACATACATTTTCTTCAAGTAATACCTCCTTTTCTCCATCTTCAAATTTTTCAGTTAATTAGCTTTTTGTCATTCACGTCAAAATCGTTGTCTTTGAATTGTCTAAATCAATCTCTGCAAGTTGTTTCAGATACAGCACGCACCACATAAGCCTCTATTAGCAAACGATGATTTTCAGCTGCAGATTTCTTGAGATGAAAGTAGAAAAGTAATGCTTTCCGCAAAAACTTTTTTGTAGTACGAAATTCGACATCTTTAGTGCAATAAAAGATAGTGTTCTTTGCACTACGATCTAACGTCACACACTGATTATAAAAGCTTATAGACAGTATATTTACATATATTAACAGTCACTTTTGGCCATGTTGAAATAGCACAAATACTGACCTCTAATATTTAACAGCGGTAATTAATTCAACCACTTTATAGGACACCACACTACATAATCAAACTCCAACGATGTTGAGGATTGCCTCTATAATAACGGTGGGCATTTTGTACGGAATAATAATGAGAATTGTGCCCATTTAATTGTCCAGTTTTGTAAAACGTAGCTTAATTATCAAACAATAATTATCTAAAAATGTTCCGTCTCGACGCAACATTGTTTATGACAAGCTACAATATACTACGTCCTTGCTGAAAATTTTTTGGCATTAATTTCTACGTTAAAGTAACATGGTACGGGTAGAAGTTATTAAATTTAAAATCCTCTGAGTTGTTGATTTCGAGTTACCTAATTTGCTTTCAATTTGCCATATTGATACATGAGGATTAATGGCGGCCATACCTAACACGACAAGCACTTGTGGATCATCTCTTTCTGGCACTTTGAAACGACGTATTTGCAGTGCGTCGCGCGAATGTTGTCACTGGCGTGAAACAATCTTAACAATTGTACAATGGTTTGGATGCTATATGGCTGAGGATGCGTACACTCCCACCACATCGGCGACTTCCCACAAACGACTTCTCCGTTGACGTATATGCACTTTGCCGACGGGAAGTTCTCACATTCCCTGTGGACGATAGCCATGACGACCTCACTTCTCGGCATCCCACGAGGACTGAACCAACGTCAGTCTCCGGGAGGGATCCGAAGGGGCTCCGTGACCACCGTCAATTCCGAACCACCCGCAGCCCTGGTCTGCACGAGTAGCTCGTGCGCCAAATGCGCGTGGTTTAAGTTAATTTAAAGAAGCCCGGCAGCCATTTCTACTTCAAACTACCGTGCTTCTCCATATCCCCTTCTTTCAGGTGCGACCGATATCCGCGACTCGGCCTCTCCGAGTCGCCGGTGCAACGCCGACGGGTGAACCTCGGGCCGCTAACTAAATCCGGAC
The DNA here is from genome assembly GCF_001313825.1 of Dinoponera quadriceps. Classification (NCBI taxonomy): domain Eukaryota; kingdom Metazoa; phylum Arthropoda; class Insecta; order Hymenoptera; family Formicidae; genus Dinoponera; species Dinoponera quadriceps. The sequence goes on from NW_014558876.1 coordinate 5,527, forward strand.
CTCCACGAGTCCGTGTGGGCGCCAGGTGCGCAAATCGCACCCACTAACTATGAGCCTCGCGGTCGGCGTCGCCGTCCGCGAGGCTCATAGTTAGTGGGTGCGATTTGCGCACCTGGCGCCCACACGGACTCGTGGAGGTCCGGATTTAGTTAGCGGCCCGAGGTTCACCCGTCGGCGTTGCACCGGCGACT
>NW_014558876.1:5842-6673 GCF_001313825.1 Dinoponera quadriceps
GTGAACCTCGGGCCGCTAACTAAATCCGGACCTCCACGAGTCCGTGTGGGCGCCAGGTGCGCAAATCGCACCCACTAACTATGAGCCTCGCGGTCGGCGTCGCCGTCCGCGCGTCGGCCCCTCGACCCGAGTTCGTCCCGATCGGGACCGGCAGCTCCGGGGTGATTTAAGTCGGAGGCCGGGGGGGTCCGTACGGTCGCCGGCGCAAAAGGGGGAAAGGACCGAAAAAAAAAGAAAAGAAAAAGAACCGCGACTTCGTCAGCACTTTCCGGTAATTCGCCCGTTTCCCTTTATTTCATACCGCGACAACTATATACAACTTACCGCGCTCGTTACCTCGCCGCGGCGGACCCGAGACGTCCGCTTCTCGCGTTCGCGTATTGACCGGCCGTCGAGCCAAGGGGCCGGGACCTCGCACGCCACGATAATCCCCAATCACAAAATATAATTAACCGATAACAGAATGCGGTGAGGCGGCCTTACAATTGCGGGCTCCCGGGCGGCTGGTCCTCGTCGGTAATCCCCTCTCTCCTGCTCTCTCGCTCGCTCGCTCCTTCGCTCCCTCGATCGCTCGCTCTCTCCATCAGGGCGGCCGCCAAAGGTCTCTCAGCGCCGGGACTCCTTCACCACGATCACACGCGTTCTTCCCGGTACGGCAGCCAAAAAGCGCGAAAACGACAACGTGAGACGGTAGAAGGAGCTCTCTCTTCTTGCCAAACGATAACTCTCACTCGGCGGTAACGATAACTCTCTCCAACTCGGCGGTAACGATAACTCTTTCCAACTTGGCGGTAACGATGTCTCTCTCCAACTGCCTCAAAAGTTTTTCAC
>NW_014558877.1:0-1433 GCF_001313825.1 Dinoponera quadriceps
TCTATTATGAGCTGCTAAAACCTGGTGAAACCGTTAACACTAATCGTTATCAACAGCAAATATTCGATTTAAATCAAGCATTGCATGAAAACCGACCGGAATATGGAAAAAGGCAACACAAAGTCATTTTGCTCCATGATAATGCACCATCACATACAGCAAAACGGGTCAGGGAAATGATCGAGGCGTTCAGTTGGGAAATACTAACGCATGCGGCTTATTCTCCAGACTTGGCTCCGTCCGATTATCATCTATTCGCATCAATGGGAAACGCTCTCGCTGAACAACGCTTCAATTCGTATGAAAATGTACGAAAATGGCTCGATAGCTGGCTCGCTTCAAAAGAAGAAATGTCTTTTTGGCGTGGCATTCATAAACTGCCGGAGAGGTGGGAAAAATGTATAAATAGCAATGGATATTATTGTTACGTCTTAGAGGTGAACGCAACGCCTGCACGTGTAGGCGCATGCCCCAAACGTACCCGAAAGCCGGCGGTGCAGGTTAGAGACCGGAAGGTTTTCTTTACACTGACGCGAGCGTACACTGGGTGGTCCTAATTTAGGTCAGGGCACCGAAGCCTTTTACATGGGATGGGACCGCGAGCGGAGTAACTGGGGAAAGGGTAGTGAACGCGCGATGGTATTAAATAAAATGGGAATTTTAGAATAATAATTTCGATTTTTATTCTACGTTTGCGTGTAACATTACAATATTTCGTGAGTGGTAAGATTACAAAATAGAACGGTGTACGGCGCGATTACAATAATACGGTATGTGAGTGTGTATACGCGTGTGTGTGTGTGTGTGTGTGGTTACAGGGAGTGTTTTAAGGGGAGGGCAATGAATTAGGAGTGGGGGGTTCCGAAGAGGAAGTAGGGGAATCGTACGGGGACGGAGATGGGTCTGGGGTCCGTGGATCTGAAGTAGGGGATCGCGAGAGTGGATTAAAATAGTATGGGGGAGGCGGGGGAGGCGAAACCCAAGGGTAGGGTGAAGGCGTTCGATAGGGTGGTGTTGGAGTGGTTAGGGGTTGATAATGGGGGTCAGGTAAGTAGGAGGAAGCGAGAGGTATTAGAGAATTCTCGTTATGAGGGGGTGGTGACTGTAACCTCTTGTCAGAGGCTAGAAGTTCGGAAAAGGCTGTCAGCTGAGCGATCAAGGTAGCGTCGTCAGCCTCGGTTAAGTCCCTGACTGCGAGCCGGAGGGCCTCGAGCCTTTCCTCATCAGATAAAGTATTCACTGCGACACGGGGGTGTTTAATATACTAAGGAACGGGGCAAGGTAGGGTGATTAAAAACGGAGGTGGGTACTTACTCGTACGTGTACTAGGTTGGGGGTGCGGAACCTTTTCGGTCGGCTGGTCCCTCGGATGCGGATCCTATTCGGTCGACTGGTCCTTCGGATGCGGAACCTTTTCGGTCTACTGGTCCTTC
>NW_014558878.1:0-824 GCF_001313825.1 Dinoponera quadriceps
TATATGATATACATCTGAATTTTGTCTCTATATGGCTACATGTATTAAGTCTTCTGGTTAGTTTCGAAGGCTCTGTAGATGGCTATATTTGCAAATAATAGACGTATAATTAGACAGCGCGGCCTAAATCATTAGGCCTGACCTGTACATGTGTGCGTATAATGCGTGTAACAAATGCATAATCTATCGATGTACAATGAGGAAGACATGCTATATAAAAAATTGTTGCAATACGTGAGATAAAAATCCTGATGTAATCCGGATATGATAAGATTTGTACATTACTATGTATACACAACAATAACAGTTTCATTTTCTGCTATATATATATATATATATAGTTTCATTTGCTGCTATATATATATACAGGGTGTCCCAGACCACCCGTCTCACCCGATTTTTTCGTAAACGCGACATTTTAAAGAAAAATGTTTCAGACAAAAGTTTTGTGACTTCAAGGGGCACATAAGATGGTGTCATTGGTTTGACCTTGGATAGTCGTCTGAAGATCACGTGAAGGTCACCTTTAATTTCTTAAATGGAAACCCCCATTTTTCAATGCATATTCTTGTAGCTTACCTCGAGAGCTTTCCAAAACGCTATAATGAAACGTTTTTTTAATCAGTACTTTTCGAGTTATGAGGGTTGAAAGTTACGGTACCGCCGGCATTAGCATTACCCAAGGTGGAGGTTGCACGGTCGGATTTACACCTCTTTGTGTGTTTGTATGTATGTGTGTGAATGTGTGTGTGTCAACAGAGATAAGGACCCCACAGTTGTTTGTTTTCATGGAAAATTCGCCAGATCGTGCTGCGACTAATTCC
>NW_014558879.1:0-321 GCF_001313825.1 Dinoponera quadriceps
TTCTTCATTTCATCAATGTTCTCGTCTGTTGTTGACGTGCTCGGGCGTCCGGCACGCTCTTCGTCGTTCACATCTTCTCGGCCCTCTGAGAACATCTTGTACCACCGATAAACGTTGCTTCGGTCCAAGGTAGCTTCACCATATGCCACATGTAACATTCGGAATGCGTCTGCGCACTTAATTTTGTTTTTCACACAAAATTTGATACAGATTCTTTAATCTATTTTTTGGAAAATGCAAAAATCGAAGACAAGCCAAAACACGCCCAAGCGAAACAGCTGTCAAAGATAAACTGAATATTCAAAATGGCCGAACATGTCG
>NW_014558880.1:0-861 GCF_001313825.1 Dinoponera quadriceps
CCGTAAACCCATGTTTCGTCACCTGTTATAACACGTTTCAGTAATTCTGCATCGTCGTTGACTTCATTTAGTAACTCCTGAGTAACTTCCATTCGCGAACGAAAATCGCCGAGCTCATAAAAACACGTATAACCTTAGCGGCTGCCAAAGACAAAGTAAACAATGAATACAGCTGAAAATTTTATCATACTTCAGGGGCATGTATACCAATATAATAAAACAAAATTTTGACGAACGGACTCTCCAAACCCGCGAAATTTAAAAATTCCCGTTATTTTCTGAACGCCCCTCGTAATATCTTGTTTATTTGATGCACACTATTGTATATTTGGTTTCCTCTTTTTTTACTACTTTGTGTGTTATTACAGCGAAATATAAGCGACAATAAAATAAACTACAGAAAGAGAGAGAGAGAGAGGGAGATGGAACGAATGTGGATGAGATATAACAGGAAATGGAGTCAGCGAGACAAAGAAAATTTGTATAATAAAACGACGATTAATAATATTAACATAATTGCGAATTTAATTTGCATTATGTTAATCTTATCGAAATCCATAAAGGCGAATTTAATTTGCATTATGTTAATCATATCGAAATCCATAAATGCGAATTTAATACGCATTATATTAATTATTTCGAAATCCATACATAAATGCCAATCGAAAAGTTTCGTTAGCATTCACGTAGTAACCGTCACGCAGTAAGCGTCCCCAAAACAGGATCAAGTATTCACCTGAGGTTTGTTCTCGCTGCTATTAAGAAATGGTACTAAATGGATAATTGAAATTGTTATCAAATTTTATTTTAACAATTTGAAAGCTAGGAAAACAACAACGTAGATTTTCGCATTTGTATTTA
>NW_014558880.1:1203-1829 GCF_001313825.1 Dinoponera quadriceps
AATTATTTTAGCGAGCCTGCAAGATGGAAAGCAGCAAACGGTACAATCCATATGTGAAAGTCCTTCCAGAGGAGGAAATTGTGATCTCTGGTATTTCAGGACGGTTTTCCAATTCTAGTAATATGAAACAACTAGAAGAAAATCTTTTGAATAAAATGGACCTAGGTTCCGATAATAGTCGACGATAGAGTAATGGTAATATACATCTACTATTCGCATAAAATTTCAAAAAGGAAAATATTAATACTGTGCTGTTTTTTTGAGAAATTCAATCGATTATATACTAAGTATATTAAAGTAAATGTCCAAAATTTTAACAGTTTTTTACGATATGCCTGCTCGATCGGGACTTATTAACCATGAACAGAAGTTTGACGCGCAATTTTTCAACATGACATCTTCGGAAGCGCACGCCACTGATCCTATGTGGAGGATGTTGCTTGAACATACCTACGAAGCGATTATTGATGCCGGTGTAAATCCTAAAGAATTAAGAGGAACAAAAACCGGTGTCTTCAGAGGTTAAAGTTACTCTGCGACAGGAAACATAATTATCTATTACAGGCCTCAAGTAAAATATTTAACGATATTTAAAATATTTAGTAAAGATATTTCGGTCGGTTGAA
>NW_014558881.1:0-4481 GCF_001313825.1 Dinoponera quadriceps
ACGTACGCGGATGATCTTGTATTAGTCAGCAGGGATTCCCGCAAAAAAAGTAGAAATAAATGCACAGGAAGTATTCAACGAAATAGGGAAATGGTGTAGCTTTACCAAATTAGAGCTTTCGTTGCGAAAGACTGAGGCAATTGTCCTCAAGTCCGACCTTGTCAAAAGGGCCCGAATAGTCAGACGTGGAGGAGCGCGTCCCGATCAAAAAGGAAAAGCGGTCAGGGCCAAAAAGGCTGACTGCGCGAGTAGGCCACCGACCATCCGATTAGGAAATAATAAGATTCAATTTAAGAAATCAGTTANTTGGCGTCCACATAGATAGAGGAAAGGGTATATCAACCCATTGCAAATATTTCAGCGAAAAGTTCGGTTCGCTTTTAATAAGCTAGGCAGGCAGGCGGGTTGTAAATGGAGCCTGCGATTCGGGGCGCTCTCGGCTATATACCGGCGCGTGTTCGCACCGATGGTGGCATACGCTATCGCCAGGTGAACCGACCTGTGTCCCAAGAGCGACCTGAGAATCCTCAGGTTGCTTCCGCTCCGAGTGCCAGTCTCGGTGACCGCCGCGTATCGCACGACATCGACTGAGTCGCGCTGTGTGGCTAAGGGCGCGGTTCCCATCGACACTCTTTTCGCAGAATCCCGGGCGCAATTCGAAGTTAGAAAGGAGAGTAATGTCAAGATAGAATATAGCATTGTTCCTTACGCAGGCAACGAAAAGTAGGCGCTAGGCCTCATGAAGGTTGCGGCAAAAAAGATGTGGCAGGACAGATGGTCTTCTTCTGTCAAAGGTCAATTCACACGTGCCTCCTTCGGCGATGTCGGGGCTAGGGTTGGTGCATCCTGGTTCAAACCCGACCACTACGTTACGCAAATGATCACCGGACATGGCAACTTCCAGAGGCGCCTCGCGGATAGGGGACTTGTAGACGGTGGGATGTGTGCTTTCGGGGACGTCGAGGACACTGCGGCACATTACTTCGTCCCTTGCCAGCTCTTCGAACCGCAGATAGAGGATCTGCGTGAATTCGTTCCGGTCGGGACCTGGGAAGGGCCGGCGGTAGCATCCTTCTTGCTGTCGTCTCCAAAAGTTTTCTCGGTCTTTACCGACTTCTGCAAGGAGACCCTTTGAAAAACGGAGATCGTTGGTAGATTTCTGGAACAACTAGGCCGATGTACGCCGGAGACCTCGGTTATGTGGTTGTGGCCTCTTAAACTTCGCGAGATCACACGCCCGGGTTATTGAGCGCTCTTAGATGGGTTCCTAGGTAGGATATAGCTTCTTATATCCTACCTAAAAACCTAGGCAGGGCTATTAACTAGGCAGGGTCCCACACGTTATTCAATGGCTGGCGAGCAGGATCTTGTATCCTTGCATACAGTCCTGTCCCATTTCGTTTAGAACACCTAATCCTATTATCTGACCAAAGTATCAATAGAGTCAGTACGGTCAAAGCGTGTGTCCAGGATTGTGACACAAATGAGCAGGCCTCCCGTGGTCCCCGTGGTCTCCGTAGGCGTGGCATGTGCGCAGGCTGCGTGGAGGATAGCGCTTTACAGCACACTCCGAGAGCGGTCGGAGGGTTAGGAGGCACGCACGGCCGAACTGCCCATCTTGCGAAGTACGCCCGCAGGCGCTGCTAGATTTACCCAACGCCCGCTTTCTTGTCAGTCGTTGCCAAAGCTGGGAAGTTGGAAGAGATTTTTGGTAGCGTATAGTTTAAGGGCTGAGGTCGCATGCCGTGGCACGTTACGCGTGTCAGGACAAATACTAATCTGGTCTCTTGGCGACTATCGGCGAGCCGTTTAGGTACCGGCGAGGAGGTCGTGTTCTGTCCCCTCTGCGGCGTTGAAGCCGGCGGACCGATGTCGTGCAAAAGGGCGAATCAAGCCCGAAGAAGAGGCGACGGATTTGAGACGAACCGGTAACCGCCGGATCCAACTGCTAAAGAGAGGCGGACTCCTTGGCCACGAAGAAAAAGAAAGGCTGCTTAAAATCAGCAGCTTCCACGGTGGAAGCCATTATCGGCTGACGTGAGAAGAAAAGTCTTCGGCACACGGAAGATTCTTCGGCTCTCGCGAAATTATCGGCGTTTGTGAGAGTTTTCCTTCAGCTGCGATTGGTAAGCCGAGAGAAAAAGATTTTCGGCAAGGGCGCGAGTGCGAGTGAGCGAAAGAGAGCAAGCAAGAAGGAGAGCTGGACACGGCTAAGGAAAAGCGAGAGACAGAGAAAAAGCGAGTGAGTAGGAGAGCTGAGCACTCTCAAGCAGGAGCGAGAGCTAGAGGGAGATGCATCGTCCGGACGAGGATCTACTAGAACCAGCCGTCCAGGAAGCCCGCTTTTGTAAGGCCGCCTAATCGCATTCTTTTTTTTGTGTTGTTGGTATCTCGTAGAGCGCCGCGGGGAAAACTGCCCCGCGTGTGCAGCGTGCAAAGTACTCTCCACCTTGGCTCTGCGGCCGTTGGAAAGGTCGGCCACTATCAGCGGACCTCCCTTGTCAGCCGCGTTTCGGTAATCGTAAGAGTGAAATTAAATTATCGTAAGCATAAAAGTAAATTTTATATCGTAAAGTGCTAAGCCAGAACGCCTTGTATCGCCCGGTTGTCGCGAAGGCCGAATAAAGGCATGCAAGCTTACCAAAGCCGCTATTTTTCTTTTTTTTTACTTTATTCCCTTTTCTGTTGGTCAGCGTTTCCCGGCGTGAATATCAGAACCATCCCACCTCCAACTCAACTCACCCCGGAGCTGCCGGTCCCGATCGGGACAAACTCGGGTCGCAGGGCCGACGCGCGGACAGCTTCGCCGACCGCGGAGGTCATTATTTATTGGGTGCGACTTGCGCGCACCTGGCGCCCATACGGACAAGAGGAGACTTTCAGAAGTCCGGATACCGTTTGGCGTTACGGGTTCGCCCTTCGGTTTTGCGCCGGTGATTCGGAAAAGCCGAACATCGATATCCGGTCGCACAGTATTCTTCCGTATCTTACCAATACCCTCCTCTCTCTCTCTCTCTCTCTCTCTCCCCTTTTCTATTCTTTTTGTCCTCCCCATGTTCCACTGCATTTTCCCCTTTTTCATGCAAGGTCATCTTTCATTTTCCACCCTCCTCCGCTTCAGCAATTTTTCCCCTCCATTAGCCTCCTCTTTTGTTCTATTTTTCCAATCTTCATTACAGCCATCCTTTCTTCCTCTTCCTTTCCCTATCCTACTCTTCCTATGCTCTCTATCTCCATCTCCACCACCTTCATTTCTTTTATTAGTTTTTTCACTTGCTCTCTTACATCCCTTTCCCCTTTTATGCCCCTCTTTCTTTTCTTCCTTTCGCTTCTTTCCCAGCTCCCCTCTATCTCTCTTTTTCTACTAGCTACTCACCACTCTTCCTTTCCTCTTCACCCTCCTCTACATTCTCCTTTTCCCTCTTTACATAATCCTCTCTTTTTTCTCTTTTCTCTCTTTTTTCCTTTAGCTTCATTAACTTTTCTTTCATTTTTTCCCTTTCCTCTTTCCATCTTTTCTCTCTCTTCTCTCTGTATTCTCTCCATCTCTCTTCTTTACTTTTGCTCTCTATCTCCTTCTATCTCCTCCATCATTATTTCCTCTACAGCCTTTTCCAGCATCTCCATTCCCTACCTCTCTCCTTTCTCCCCTCTCATTCCTTAACTCCTCTCTTCCTTCATACCTACATTACACTCTTCTTCACCTCCTCTTTGATTAATTCCCTTAATTTCTCGTACCTCTTTTCCTGTTGTGTTTCCTCCTCTCCTTCTTTTTTCGCCGGTATTCTATTAATCTTTTTGCTCTTCCTGAAAATGTCTTTCCCTTGCTCCTCTCCTTTTTCCATTTCCCGCTTCTCTCTTTTCCTCTTCCAAAACTTCTCTATCCCTCCCATGCTACGTTATCTTTCCCTCACCTTCTTTTTACCATGCTCCTCTTTCGCTTTTCTATCCCTTCTCTTTGTCTTGCCTCTTTCCTTCCTGATCCGTTAACTTTATTTTTCTAACTCTATACTCTTAACCCACTATTTCCTAGTTCCTATGTCGACTTTCTATCTTAGTTTGTTCTTCACTCTACGTGGCTTAATCTACCTCCTTTTCCCAAGTTTTTCTTCCGCATCATTACTTATCTCTCTTTTTTTCTTTTTTCTACCCTAACCTCACTTTCTGACCAGCTAACTTCACTCCCCCAGGCTCTCACTCCTTCTCTCCTTTCCTCCGCTCTTCTCACCGCCACCACCCTCCCACTCCTTCTCCCTCACTGTGTCCTGTCCCTAACTTCTTCAATTCTCGCTCGCTCTCATACACACACTATCCACGCTTTCCTCCCTCTCGCTCTCGCGACCGGAAACGGAAGTCCGTTTTATCCAGCAATATTTATCAGTATATTGAACATTGAACTTTGAAATTTTAAACTATTGTTGGATATAACTGGCATACACTTATATATTAAGGCACTCTGAACAAAAAATGTTATGTACCAT
>NW_014558882.1:0-771 GCF_001313825.1 Dinoponera quadriceps
ACATGTTTCTCCAATACACACGATTGAAAATTACTATCGCAACCAATGGATCTTAATAAAATCTAACTACTTTAGAGATCCTGTCTTTCAACTCTAATAGATCTATATGTAAAACTTTCTATTCTAACATGTTTCCCCATCACTCATGGTCAAAAAATATTAATTCTACATATTCTGATACACGTTCTTCAACTTATTATATTATGAGAACTTGCTATTCTGACACGTCTCACCTATACTCACGATAGAAAATTTCTATCGCAACCAATGTTGCTTGAAGAAATCTAACTGCGTTAGAGGTCCCGTCTTTCGACTCTGTTAGATCTAGGTGTGAAACTTTTTATTCTAACATGTTGCCCCAAAACTAATGGTCAAAAATTCTAATTCTACANTATATTTTAAACAAGTACTTCTACTTACTATATTATGAGAACTTTCTTTTCTTACACGTTTTTCCAATATCTACGGTTGAAAATTCCTATCGCAACCAATGTTGCTTGAAGAAATCTAACTGGGTTAGAGGTTCCGTCTTTCACTCTGTTATATCAAGATGTGAAACTTTCTATTCTAACACGTTCCCTATCACTCATGGTCCAAACATATTAATTCTACATATTCTAAGAAATGTTATTCTACTTATTGTATTATGAAAACTTGCTATTCTGACATGTCTCTCCCTTACCCACGATTGAAAATTACTAACGCAACCAAAGGTGTTTGGAGAATTCTAACTCCGTTAGAGGTCCTGTCTTTCGACTCTGATAGATCTAG
>NW_014558883.1:0-849 GCF_001313825.1 Dinoponera quadriceps
AATTAACGTATAGAAATTTTGTTGGAACTAGCGTTTAATCCACCATATACAATTCTGAAATTTAGTTTGCTTAATTCGATTCAAATGATATTGACTGATCTTCTCTTGAAGTGTAAATGTTAAACTGTTAAAAGATGTATCGAAACAAAATATTTCGCCAAACATTGCCGTTCCTCCTCTTATTTTCGATGAGTATCTACAGCATTTTTTCGCAGAGAAAATTTCGCGAATTTTGCGTCCGGTGTAAAGCACCTCGTCGTGCGCGGACAGCGTACACGAGGGTGAGGAAGGGTGTCGAATGGACGGGGTTTTTATGGTGAAAAACATAAATATAGAGTATTATTCCGCCGGAGCTGCTCGGTCGGCTAGCTGTCGCTCTGATTTATAGGCTCANGGCTTGTGAACACATTTGTCGGTATTTTTATTTAAATTTAATACAGTCCACTTAGCGCCCGGGCGCGAGCGGGGGTGTAATAGACGACGGTTCTGATAAGCAACTATGTACGGGGCTAAGTACACACGTATATGTCGCGCTGCCCGCTGATGATAATAAACGACTGCGCTGCTCTTTCTACTTTACTGCTAATTTACGAACGAAAGTAAACGGACATGCGGGAAGCGAACAGCATGAGATGTTGATTTAGCGGCCATTTCCAGCCAATAAAATTATAATGCGGAATCCGGACTGCTTCGTCGAGAAGAGGTGGCGCAGATCACTGGCTCTTCCGCGTTTTCGACCAAACCTGGGAAGCACAAAGTGTGAACAGATAATCGCGGGAAACGTAAATCGGAAGCTCTCGCGACGCTTGATCGTCGCCGGAGTGAAGTTGCCGCTCCTAATTAGCAGCG
>NW_014558884.1:0-6828 GCF_001313825.1 Dinoponera quadriceps
AGAGGCGCTGGAGTGACTGTATCGCTCTTGATGGAAACTATGTTGATGATTAAAATTTATTTTTACTAAAAAAGTTGTGTTTTCTTTATTAGACCGGCAACTTATCAGCTTACCTGTTATACATAAGAACTAACATAATGATTGTGGCTGTGACTGTAACAAATAAATCTGTAATGAAAAAAACCTTGAGACTGGGTATCTAATCCGAGAATGCGAACCCGAGTATGCTAAGAATTACTGAGAATTATCAAGATTTGTCAAAACTGTTAAAAGAACTGTCGGACACTGCTAAAGAACTGTGGGGTATTGCGCGAAGCGGTAAGAGAGTAGGGATTTTATAGGGAATATTTTGGGGGTTGCAGATGACAATTGCCAATGGGAACAATTTTCGTGAAAAGGAGGTGTGGGGGATTGGGAGGTTTCCCAATACGTTTTTAAGGAGAAGATGATGAAACCCTCCAGATGTAGGAGACAAAAATTGACCACTCCTATGATTGAGTAGAGGGACCTACGCAAGACGTGAGAGTGAGTGGGGAGCGCTGCGTTTTCGCGCTTTTTCTGAATGAGAAAAGAGAAATGTGTGCGTGATTCAAATGCAGGAGTGAGGATGAGTTGGGTCAGATTATGGCGGGAAGTTAGGACGTTGGACGGTTTGTTTTTTTAGGATCGTATGATGTTTCCGACTCTATGGCACAAAACCTAGTCATGGCAATTTCCTTTATACTATTCGCAGACGGATATTTTGGGGAACAGACGTATATGGTAGTGCATTATCGAGATCACATGAACAAATTTTCGATATATATTTTGTGGGGGGCCAACGTTTTTCCACATCCGATTGGCTTCTTATGCTATGTTCTTATTATAGTTTGTTACAGTGTATTGCATGGCTAAATGCGTCTGATTCCCAATACAAAAGAACAAAAGTTTGTTAGAAAGGAGCAGGAAAAATATTCAAAGTCTGTGAAGTACGCTGGACGTAGCACAGGCAACCGCTCGATTAGACTTTTATTTAGGCTGTACGTTAGTGATATCTCCTGCTTTCCTATTTAAAACATTGGCATCATAATGTAAAATCTGTATTTCAGTATTAAATTTGTAGTTCGCCAGTCTCCAGTAATAGCCGAAGTAATGTATATGAATGTATATGATATATGACCTATTCTAGATGGGTATCNGACCTATCCTAGATGGGTATCCCAGGTTCAATTTGCTGACACTTACTTGAAACTCTCAGAAGGGAGATGTTGATTCTCAGCATTTCCCACATGCCAACCCCATCTCCTCGTGGTGTGAGTCGGAAACGCTGGAGGAGGTCGCAACAATCACTCCTCCTGGCGGCTGACAGGGCTCTGGCTTGGACTTACGCTACCTTCCCCCAGAGTGGTGGGGGTGGGGGTGGGGGGAGTGCTCAGCGGGTCCCTCGTGGGACAAACTGCCGGCGGCTTGGTGCCGAGGAGCAGAAGGCACGCTAGCGGCTCGAGCGGTATGAAATCCGCTAAGAGCAAGCTGGTGTGCTGCAGCCTTGGGGTTGCTGGAGGATTTTCTCACTTCCCTCCCCTTCTCTTTCATCCCTTCCTTAATTAACATAACATCACCGCGAACAGAAAATCTGTTCTCACGCGGTATTCTCCAACTTTTACACCTTCCATCTTTCCTGTGAATCTCACTACATAACCGGGAACAGATAATCTGTTCTCACGCGGTTAAAAACCAAATCTCCCCCTTCCTTCCACACCCCATAAGCATTACCGCCAATCGGAAATCTGTTTTCACGCGGTACCCACAAAATTAAGCCTTCCACCCTTGCTGAGAGGCCCACTGTATTACCGCGAACGCATAAGTAGTTCTTAAACGATACAACGTCAAAAACACCTTTTCATCCCCATCGAAAAAAAAAAATTAATTACCGCGCTACCACGGATAGTTGAACTGTCCTTATGCGGTAAAGGTATCCCTTCCTGTCGCGGCTTGTCTCCTAACCGCCATCTTCCTCGTAACACTAGCGGGGAAGCCGGGATGAGGCTGCGTTATACAGACCTACCGGGCCCTGTGCTTCTGTGGCTCAGCCCCAGCAGCGACGGAACCGGAGGTATTAATATATTCTTCTTTTTCAGGTTCCCTAGTTTGTTGCGGTAGTGGAACGAATGACGACGAAACAGTAAGGCGCCGAAGGAAAGCCTGCGCATGCGGTGAAAACCGCATTGACAGTCGCTAAGCTCTATGGAGCTGATGTGGCGCCACCCCACCGCATCAAACATATCCCACTCCTCTCCACATTTCCTCTCCGCAAACCACTCCCGCATTCCTCCCACCCGAGCACTACCGCGAGCACGTAATTGGTTCAAATGCGGTAAAAGCCTTTACTCACCCAAAAACTCCAACCACCCAAACCTCATCCGCAGGATAGCTCACTTCCGCCCTCCTTCTGCGCACTGCGGTGCGTGGAAGGCGCGCGGGGGCTGCCCTTAAATTAAAACTACCGGGCCCTGCGTCTCTTTGGCTTTGTTCGCAGCGACGACGGCACCGGAGTTCATTCTTTTATTTTCAGCGCGGGCCAGCTTACCTTTACAGTCTTAATACCAATGTGGAAGTACTTCCACAGACACCTCGCGGATCTGGGAATTGTAGACGGTGGGATGTGTGCTTGCGGGGACGGCGAGGACACTGCGGCGCATCACCTCCTACATTGCAAGCTCTTCGAACCGCAGAGAGAGGCACTGCGGGAATTCGTTCCAGTCGGGGCCTGGGAGTGGCCGACGGTAGCACCCTTTTTGGTGTCGTGGTCAGAGGCTTTCTCGGTCTTTGCCGACTTCTGCAGGGAGACCCTTTGGATAAAGGAAGTTTGTTGGTAGATTTCTGGAACAACTAGGCCGAGGGATGTCGGAGACCTCGGTTATGGGGGTGTGGCCTCGTAAGCTTCGCAAGATCACCACACACCCGGGTTGTTTAGGCGTTCATAGCTGAGTTTCTAGGTAGGGTTTAGCTTCCAAATTAGGCAGGGTCCCACCCGTTATCCAATGGCTAGCGAGCAGGATCTTGTATCCAGTCATATCCTATTTCATTTAGTACACATATTCCCATTACCTGTCCAAAGTATCAATAGAGTCAATAGGGTCAGAGCATGCGTCCAGGATCAGGACTCAAATGGGCAGGCCTCCTCGTGGTCTCCGTGGGTGTGGCACTTGCGCAGGCCGCATGGGGGCTAGCGGTATAACGCACACCCCGCGCGCGGTTGGAGGGTTAAGAGGCGCGTACGATCACGGCCGAACTGCTCATCCTGCGAGATACGCCCGCAGGCGCTGCTGGATTTTCCCATCGCCCGCTTTCTTGTCAGTCGTTGCCAAAGCTGGAAAGATAGAATAGATGTTTGGTAGCGTATAGCCTATGGGTTGAGGTCGCATGTCGTGGCACGTTACGTGTGTCAGGACAAATACTAATCTGACACTTATCTAATGCCCAACTTTTGAGTTGCTGTTAGTAATATCACGGCAAACTAACTGTCATTATTCGAACGCGATGAGATGTCGTTGCAGACAAGTTAGCCAATTTTTACCGGGACGTCGGTGGTATCGCACATAGAAAGCAACAAGTCGAACTTTGCCAGTGGCATAGGCATCGAAGCTACTACCCGCGAAAAACCATTATCTGATCACGATGCGACATCTTCTCAAGTACGGTTAATCAACTTTTGCCTGTAACGCAATGTTGGGCTGATGTTAGTAACCGGGACGAGTTATAGCATCGATATTAGCACTTAACATTAGGCCAGATTTATCTTTTGAATATTATGTCAGTACTGGGTCAAGAGACGGAAACCGATTGCCGACACTGGATCGACACTGTTCCATTTCTAAAACCGTATGGGATGTGCAGTTTGAACATTTCATTAACCTCTAGACAGTGTTTGCCAATATCAAGATAAAATTAACTAAATAATTATTCAAATGAATAAATCGATTGTCTTTATCTATATGTAAGAAATACAAATTTTTTCATCTTAAATAAAAAAAAATATTAAGTCATCTAAAAATGATCTGAAATGTTATGGTCCATATTCTCAACTCAATTTTCGATAAAATGAATGAAATAATATAGTCCTGTGCGTTAGGCCCGAATCAGACTAGAGGTTACAGATTAGATTTAGACAAAATATAATTGTCCAACCCTAACGTATTGCACCAATTTAGTAATGCTATTAAAAAAACAGACTATTTATTTCAATTGATCAATCCACTATAAGCCCGTATCATGTGACTGAGTGTCACTAAACAAGTGGATAAAGTAAATCTTAAAACGTCCGAACCGCACAGAACATCTAGAGGTTGACTTCTTCATTGATCCCGCTGCTCATACACGGTCGCCAGGGCGTTTTTGGAGACTCGCCCAAATATTAGGCCTAGAAAGCTGGACTGGCCAAGTCTCTGCAGATATACCGTATAGTAATGCAATGTGTGCACGGGGGGATTCCTTCCTCGACAGTGCTTTCGTCTCCGAAGAGATCCTCAAATCGCGGGACGCCCGCTTCGGACACTCAGTATGACGATAGGAAAACACTACAAATGAAACACGTATTCTTTAAAATAAATAAACTAAACTCTATTTATTAACAAGTAAAAAACACCAGAGCGGCGAATGATTACGGTATCGACAAGAACTTCGGACTATATATACTCTAAAAGTACAATTCAAGACAAGAAAACCAAAATAGTACGAAAGACTTGATAATGATTAAAGCGCTTAGGAAATACAGAATAAATATGTACGTACGAGTAATAAGTATAATATAATGCGACTAACAGTGATAGAATAAAATACTAAAAAACTATTATATATGAAGACGGAATTATTCCGCGAACAAGTACGCCGATCAGAAAAAAATATCGCAACGTGGCGTCGTTCGCGGCTTCTTTATGTCGCTCTATTACGACGCAGAACTCTTGTTGTAAGCAAGTCCCGACAAGATCGGCCGTGCGCGATAAGGTGACACAATTCGCGTCTGTTAGCGCGTTGAGCCGTCCTTTTTATCCCGCCGTCGACGGGTTTTTCCTCCGAGCGGAATTTCCCGATTCCGTGTACTTACGTCGCGATCTGCGTATTTTCACGTGTGCGACGTCTAGGGTTTCCGACGCGGGGTTTCCGAAAAGAGGGAAGATTACACGGAGAGGAACTGTGGCACTCTTATACACACTTACAGTCGCAGCGGCGACAGGTCGTTCTCCCACGCCTCCTAGGCCTCCACTAGCAGGTGTGCACCAGGCCGTCTTCGTAGGCTTTCCACTTCAGCAGCAGCTTCTCGAGGATGCCGCGTCTCCTTCGTCTGCGCAGTTCCGGGCTTCCTCAACTATGCGTCCTCTCGCCTCCAGTGTCCGTTCGGAACAGTCCTCGTTGCTTCTCTTACAATTTCAAATATCCTTACTTTCCGCAATTTTTCTGATTCGCCGTTGGCCTTGGCCAATCGCGGTCACTCCTCAGTATCTCGTGCAGGGGCACGCACGGCCATCGTCGGTCTCCTACAATACTCTCGCTCGTTTTTCGTTCTCGCCAATTGCCTTTTACCCACGTGGGTCTTGCGCGGGCGTGTTTCTTAATTTCAGTTTGGCTTTTATTAAAAGAAAACTTCTGCTTTTCATGTACTGAATTTATTAAAATAATCTGGAGTTAAAATTATATAAAACTAGACTTGTAATATAAAATTAAACTTTTGTAAACATAACTTTGTAAACATAACTGTCATACTACAAAAATAAAAGTGTTCTTATAAAGATAAACTGAAAAATGTTTTTAATTTTTTTTCGGTTTTTATTCTTGTGCTTTGCGCCGTCTCCCTCTTCTCTGATGTGAGATTTATAGAAAAAGACTGAAATATGACTGCGCTCAAAAAATATATCGATTAGTGAGCATCGAACATTGGTCTTTTTATTTTGTTAATCCTTAAATTTAGAGCGAATACGTAGACGAATTACTTAACTGTTATGCAATTTTATGATCTGCGTAATTTTATTATAAATTTTTATAAAGTCTCTCATAAAAATATCATATAAAATATTATCTAGATAAGTAGTGCTCATGAACTTATGTTTCATCTAGATAAATTAGAAGTCAAGTAAACTTCATCTCATTTACCAGGTGTAGAAGTATGAAACCGGAATTTTTTTGTAAAAATTACACGTCTGTTGTTTGAAAATGATAAAAAATATTTTATTTTAAATAATGTCCATTGCTATTTATACATTTTTCCCACCTCTCCGGCAGTTTATGAATGCCACGTAAAAAAAAACGTTTCTTCTTTTGAAGCGAACCAGCTATCGAGCCATTTTCATACATTCTCATACAAACTGAAGCGTTGTTCAGCGAGAGCCTGTCCCATTGATGCGAATAGATGATAATCGGACGGAGCCATGTCTGGAGAATAAGCCACATGCGTTAGTATTTCCCAACTGAACGCCTCTATCGTTTCCCTGATGCGTTTTGCTGTATGTGATGGGGCATTATCATGGAGCAAAATGACTTTGTGTTGCCTTTTTCCATATTCCGGTCGTTTTTCACGCGATTTAAATCGATCATTTGCTGTTGGTAGCGATCAGTGTTAACGGTTTCACCAGGTTTTAGCAGCTCATAATAGATTACACCCTTCTGATCCCACCAAACACAGAGCATTGTCTTCTTTCCAAAGCGATTGCAGTAAATGTCGATGGTTCGCCTGAATTCACCCATGATTTCTGACGCTTAAGATTCTCAAAATATATCTATTTTTCATCACCTGTCATGATACAATAGACTTTCTTTTGTATCTGTTGAGCAGCATTTCACAAGTGGTTTTTCGAT
>NW_014558885.1:0-252 GCF_001313825.1 Dinoponera quadriceps
GGATGGGCTTGGATGTTGCGCCCCAAAAGTTCGAGGCCATCTGGTATCATGGTGGCTCGGCAGAGGCGCCACGTCCGGCCCAGATCATAGTGGGATCTGCCCGTATCGAGATGGGATCGACCATGAATTATCTCGGCCTCATCCTGGATAGCACCTGGGGTTCAAGCAGCATTTCAACGTCTTGATCCCCAGTCTGGACAAAACAGCCATCACGCTGTACGGCCTCCTGTCCAATATCGGCGGTGCAAGCAC
>NW_014558885.1:351-1148 GCF_001313825.1 Dinoponera quadriceps
CCTTCACGAGGCCCCGGTGTGGACCGACAATGTGGTGGCCGACCGGCACATCAAAATGATAATACGTCGGTCGCAACAATGGATGGCCACTCGCCTCGTCAGGGGTTAGAAGAACGTGTCGCCACGGCTTTCGCAGGGGTGATGCCCGCAAAGCTCCTTACGCAAATGCATAGAGAAGTATACATGTGCATAGAAGAGCTCCGCGCGGCCGAAGAAGGACTCTTCGCAAGGGCCATAACGTGAAGAAGCAGAGCAGCGGGCCATCATACGCTGGAAACTCCAGTTGGACGACCAGCGGACGCTGGGCCAACGGACCCTTGATGCCATCGATAACATGATCCCTGTCTGCAGGAATGGCTGGATAGGGCCCATGGAAGTCTGACCTTCCGATTGACGCAGATGCTCACCGATCATGGATGCTTCTAGGAGAACCTGCTGTTTATCGGATGGTAGCGCATAGCGGCTTGCCGTCACTGCGCGGCCGACCGGGACTCGGCGCAGCACACGCTGGAACACTGTCCGGCGTGGGCAGTGCGGCGCCGGGACGTGGTCGTGGTAGTGGGAACAGACCTCTCGTTCCCGAGCGCAATTTGCGCGATGCTCAGGAACAAGAGGAACTGGACGGCGGACTCCTCCTTCTGTAAAAATCAAGCAGGAGAAGGTCGTGCCCTCCGCTGTTAGTAGCAAAGGAAGATGCGGGGAGACGTAGAGGGCGTCTTCTTAAAAGAAGGAGAAGATAAGCCCCTCTCCTCATTCCCGCTCATAAGAAGGGGATCGGCTGACGTACCGCTGGAGGG
>NW_014558886.1:0-857 GCF_001313825.1 Dinoponera quadriceps
TAGATTTTTATGAATAGAGATACACTTTAGTCTTCATTTTGCAAATATGTTTACGCTTCTCTGTTCTATTTTCAAATCCCGTCTATCTTGCTTTCCACATATTTTCTTCTACATAATCTCCGACGTATGCCCCTTCGTATTAATAATCTGCGATATAATGGGTACAAAGGTAACACTTGAACAAGGACTTATAGTTTCGCAAAAAATTCCAGTTTCACAAGGCAAGGTTTACACATTGCAAGGTTTACAGTACGCATAAATTACAATACTTAACGCACATGTTACTATTTATATTTTTTACAATTTATGCAGGATTTCCCAAATCAACATGAACACAACTTGTGAAGGTGTAGAATGGATTGAGTCCTCTATGAGAGACATCAGTGTGACCCTGAACCTTTGGCTACGTATAACAACATTAAGACTTTACTATCGTAACATTTAGCTATAATCGACTTCTTTAAAGAATGAGTATTCTCATTAGATGACTACGCGCGTTTGATTGGAATGACTTTCATGCGAATCGGACGTACAGCACGTAGTATAAAATCCGTTTTCATCGAGACATCCTTTAAATAATCAACAGGCTCTAAGTGGAAGTTGTGCACAAGAGGAGCTATTAGGACCTTCATCTCCAACATGGCGAATCGTTGACCTATTAATTCATTAGAACTTATTTGTGAAATAAGAAATTAATATCTTATAAATTACCTATGCAATTTCGTGGTCCTGCGCTGAAGGGTAAATAGGAATAAGGATGACGATCCCTTATATTCTCTGGTAAGAATCTATCTGGATCAAATACCTTCGGATTTGGCCAAATATTAGAATTATGATGAAGATTGTAAATAAAGAAA
>NW_014558887.1:0-237 GCF_001313825.1 Dinoponera quadriceps
TTTGTTAACGCAGGGGAAATGCATTACGCATCCCCCGAAAGCCCGGGGAAGCTTCTGGGGGTATGTGGGACTCCCCTCCCCTCGTAGAAGAACGAGAGGAGGTATACCCACTAAAACCCCTGCGTGTGTCCACCTGGCGCTTATGTGAGGGACCCCCAGGCATCACCGTTAGGTATTCTTCTGGGGGCCCCTCTAGCCATCGCGCTAAGCGCTCCGTGCGCGGCCGGGCTTCTTAGG
>NW_014558887.1:841-1643 GCF_001313825.1 Dinoponera quadriceps
AGCCGGCCGGACGTGAGGGAACAGCCCGGGAGACTATGTCTCACGGGCCGCGCATCCTCCGCCCAGCCGGAATCTCCGCACATCCCTCCTCGTTTTGCACCAATCCGGGGGGGCAGTTATTGCCCCAATGGGGAGGGGGCGGCCGTGTGCTCACCACCCTCCCCCCGGATCGGAGCCCTTATCCCGCCCCATCAGGGGGCCGTGGAGGGGCGCGCGTGACTGCGTTTGGTGCGGTGCACGCAACGCCCCCCGCCCGGTGCCCGGCCGGCCGACCCGCCCGCTCACAGGGGAGGCAGTGAACCTCCCCCGAGCAAACACGGGCCACGTGGCCCGGTCGGCCGCAACGGTAGCACCGGGCGTGCTCCCTCTCTTCGGGGGACGGGCACGCCGACCTGACGTGCCCGAACCCCAGGCATCCGAAACACTGCAGGGGTCGCGCCTTGAGAAGCGCAACCCCCGCAGTGCCCCACCCCACCCTGACGCGGCCCACCCTTGCCGCCTTCACCGCCGCGGCCATTGGGGCCCGGGCCCAGATGGCCCCCAGACCCCCCGCCGCTCGCCTAACTTCGCCCACCCGAATTTGTTCGGGTGGGCAACCTCCTACTCCCGCGATGGCCGTCCGGACGTCCCCCGGTGTGACCGAGTCGTCCAGGCCGGTCACCCGGAGGTCCGCTAACTTGGACGGCCTCGCAATTTTCACCTAGGGCGGCACGACCTCGCGCAGCCGTCGCGCAAGGTCGTCCGCCCGAGTGATCCCCTCTGGTCCGGGGAGCTCAATTAAGAGCCCCCCATTTGCGGCCCG
>NW_014558888.1:0-9709 GCF_001313825.1 Dinoponera quadriceps
GACGACTTTTGCGCGCGCAGTCTCGTTATTTAATAGCCAGACCTCGTAAGTAGCGATCTACGAAGGTCGAAACCGCCATCATAATCATCGTTCGATGACCCTGCACTCATAATACTTAATTCTAACTCGCCGAAGACATCGTTCACTAACTCTTTAGAGGAAGGTACGATTCTCAATCCTTCTAATTCTTATCTAAATCCTACTCTGCATACTTCTCGCTTTCGAGGCTCCTTATTCTAAATCGCACGACAGTGAACTGTATAAAAAATCATATTCAAGACCTTGTGAAATATCAACCTACATCTCATCTAATTCTTGTCTCCCTCGCGTTAACCAAATTTTTAATCTTATTCGTAGGAATTATTTAAACATAGTGGAGCGTGAAAAAGTGCGCTATCTTATAATTAACTATCACGATCAATACCATCTACCTTACGACTATCTTGGAAAAACTAACGTTACCTCTCACCCCATTTCCGCTACTGACAACATTCCCATTCATGTTCGGCAGTATCGTTTTCCTCCAATTTACAAAACAGAAATCACTTCACAAGTTTCAGGACTTTTACAAATCAAATAAAAAAACCTCCAACTTTACGTATAATTCACCAGTTTGGACTGTTTAAAAAAAAGTCGATTCACAGGGTAACAAACGTTGGCGAATGGTGCTCAATTATCGCGCCCGAACGAAAATACTATTGGGGAGGCGTATCCATTACCCAACATTTGCGATATTCTTGATCAATTAGACAGCGCAAAATATTTTTCAGTACTAGACTTAGCCAGCGGCTTTCATCAAATCTCAATGCATCCCGAAGATGTTCATAAAACCGCGTTTTCTACTCCCTACGGTCACTTTCAGTTCGATCGTATGCCTTTCGGACTTAAGAATGGACCCGTCACATTTCAACGTCTCATGGATCAAGTTCTTGCCGGTCTTCAAGGCATGGAATTATTTGTCTACATGCACGATATTGTAGTTTATGCGAGCTTGTTAAAGGAGCACGACGAGGAGATTAAACTTTAATGAATCGCCTTCGTAAAACAAATCTCCAACTCAAATTTGACAAATGCGAATTCCTGCGCCGCGAAGTCGCATATTTAGGCCATATTACTAGCGAAAATAGAATCCGGCCGAATTTCAACGAAATTAACGCTATTAACAATTTTTCTATTCCCAACAACCCGAAAAACATTCAAAATTTACTTGGCTTAAGTTATTACCGCCGTATTACGTCCTGGAAGAGGATGTACGCAACAAACATCATTTACTCGTGCAATCGCAAGTCCTAAACGTACTGGTAGGTCTGCAGATCAGGCCAAGGTCCGGAGAGACCCATTTACTCCGATCACAGAATGTACGTTAGGTGGTCCTTTATTTAGGTCAAAGAAATTAACCTCTTTACGTGGGATAGGACCATATGAGCGTATTGAGAGGGGAATTCAGATTTAAGTAATTGAAAGTAAATGAATGAATATATGGTGTGTAATGATGAATCCAGGTTTCATCAAAGGTGACAACTCGACGCAAAAACTCCTCGCATATTATTGAATGAAGGAATAATAATATGCTTGACAACTTGGTTAAATTTAAGGGATTTTGAATAAAACAGTTTATTTATTATACTAATAACATAATTTGGTTCTCACATGGATTAATAATAGTGGTAAATTGATGAGAAAAGACATTGTAAAAGATACAATATTTAAAAGATGAAAGGGTTAGCTAAAGTTTAACAATGCGGTATATGGGTTAACATTAAACAAACTTTTATAAATCAGCATTAGTAGAGTAATGCAAATACAAGATGAAGATTAAAGTAAAAAGGTAATTCGTGTAACTTAATTTAATACAATCGGATTTAACGTAACAAGAATGTTTAACGTAGCGCTACGGCGAGAAAAACATCATTATATCATCCCAGGAAAATAATAATTACGCAGTGTATTTGTGTGTTTTGAGAAATGAAGTGAGATTGGACTGAAATA
Organism: Dinoponera quadriceps; assembly: GCF_001313825.1. Classification (NCBI taxonomy): domain Eukaryota; kingdom Metazoa; phylum Arthropoda; class Insecta; order Hymenoptera; family Formicidae; genus Dinoponera; species Dinoponera quadriceps. The sequence continues at coordinate 1,990 of NW_014558888.1, forward strand.
ATTAAGAGCCATGTTTAAATATGAAATAGAAACTTACAATTTAGATGAATCAAGTGTGATGAACAGTACGTGGGTTCGTTGATCGTGGTGTACCGGATTTATGGAATCCCGGAATATCGAGAGAAATATTTCACTTAAGAGATCCCGACTTGCACAGCGAGTTGTTCGGCAGCAGAAGGCGAAGTCCTGGTGGAAGCCGTAATGGCACGAACACAAAAGATGTTGAAAACGATAATACACAACAGTAGTCAAACGGGCAAAGACAGAGCGTAAGAGTGTGATCCCGAAAACACAAGTGATTGGGGTGACGTAGCGACGCGACAGAAATCGACAAAAAAGTGATGCGGTAAAAAAACGAGAGGGGCTTATATAGTGAAAATTTTTTGGGGCTGGCGGATGACGAGCGCCAATGAGAGGTGTTTTCGTGGAAACTAGAAACAGATATGGTGGATTAAGAAACGGATGAAATCACGGAAGCATTAAGAAACTCATGACCAAATTAATGACGTATAATCACATTTTTATGATAACTCTTATCCAAGTAACGCCAATCTCCTGATAATTAAAAGAATTTGTTAATCCCTTTGTCCCCAAAAGGTAAGACTATGCGCTTTACGAAAAGGCGGTAGCGATTACAGATATGTTGGGAAACCCACGGCGCGCTTAATCAGCGAATCATCGTGATTTTATGGCATTCATGATAACGCTTGCCCAACGTCCGTCTGTTTCCCAATATACATATATACTCGTATATACGAGGGCGGTTCAATAAGTACCCGTCTTAGAAATGAAGACACCATTTTTTCAAAAAATTTTTTATATTTTTCAACATAGTCCCCTTTTAGAAAGATACACTTCTCCCAACGTTCCTGCCATTTTTTAACCCCTCCAAAAAATAGGATTTGTCGAACTCTCGTCTTCGCCATCTTTGGAGCAGATTCACCGGGAGAAACCCATTGTTTTGATTGTTGCTTAGTTTCTGGTGTGTAATGATGAATCCAGGTTTCATCAAAGGTGACAACTCGACGCAAAAACTCCTTCGGACCTCGCTTGAATTGCTCCAAACACTGCTTCGAAGTTAACAGCCGCATCCGCTTGTTGTCCACCGTGAGCAATCGCGACACCCATCGGACCGACAATTTTTTCATCGCCCACATATAATGTAAAATATTAATTACCGTTCCGGTAGACGCACCTACGGCCTTTGCTAATTCGTGCACTTTCGTTCGTCGATCAGCGAGAATCATGTTGTGAACTTTTTGAATGATTTCTTCGGTAACCACGTCTGCCAGGCGTCCTGGTCGCTCCTCATCAAAAACGGATGTTCGCCCAAGTTTAAATTCGTTGTACCAATATCTAACTGTGGTCATAGATGGCGAAGTGTCCCCATAAACAGCATCATTTGCTTTTATCTCCTCGTATTTTTTCCCATCCAAAATCAAAAAGCGAATTACCGAACGATACTGCTCTTTTTTCATCTTAGCGAAAATCACGAAACATGTCTTACTCGAATGGCTGCCAAATCCAAACTAACCTATCAATCAGTCTGCAATTTGTTTTGCCGTCGTTTGATAGATGACAGCACAGCACACGATGATAACACCAACTTCTCTCAGGAACGCCCTATGTCGTCTAACACGGGTACTTATTGAACCGCCCTCGTATATATATATATATATATATATATATATATATCTCGTATTTATATATATATATAAAAGGAATCCGTACTTTCCGGGATACCCATGACGTAACAGCCGTTTCATTCCTGAATTCTCGCACGTTGCGAACCCTCTATACAAATTACTTAAAAAGAGCGTTCCTTTCTTTTGGACGGTAACAATATTAATTATTCAATACGTTAAAGAAAACACTTTGCAACGAGCCTGTACTCCAATATCCTAATTTCTAGCTTCCTTTCATCCTTGCAGCCGAGGCTTCTAAATTTGCTATAGGCGGAGTTCTCAGTCAAGGTCAAATTGGCCAAGATTTATCGATCGCATATACCTCACGTGTCCGGCCGAGCAAACTATTCGACCATAGTAAAGAACATCTCGTGACCACTTATTGCGTCCATCATTTTCGATCTTATTTTTACGGACGCGAATTCACCTTAGTTACAGACCACCATCCTTTCACGTGGCTGTAGAGTGTAAAGAATCCCTGGTTCCGACTTATGCGCTGGCGTTTGAAACCCGAAGAATATGATTGCAAAATTATTTATAAGAATGTATCTTTAAATTGTAACGCAGACGCGCTTTCTCGAAATCCACCGCTTGCGGAATCAACAGTAAAGTTTTCGCAAAATAACGGCGCGCATTCTAAATCTCAAAATTCTGTTAAAACTGCCAAAATGTCCGTAATCGAAAAGAGACAGTATTCGGATAAATTGACGCAACCGTCGTAAAATGATGATGTCCAATCTTTCGATTCACGTCCTGATTCCGACACGCCGACAAAAAATTAAGCCAAGCGATAAAGAAGCTTCCGTTTCTGTCTCTCCGCCTCTTATTATCCTTCCCATTAGAGAGAAGAGACGCATGAACAATTACGACGCGCATTACGATAACAATTCTGACTCTGAGTTCAACGAACCGCACACGCGACCGCGTAGAATAAGCTTCCGTCCGCGACCCGCTCCCAGCGCTCAACGAAATAATTCGTCAATCGCTTCGCGCCTCCGTAGTGGTCAACCTCCCGTATCAATCTCATTTCCCGACATAGCTAACTCTCCTGTGTCTCCTGAAATACATTCTGATGAACCCCTTTCCAAAATCTTTTCAAAATCACCCGAATCTTCTAATTCCCCTAATGCATCTCCTAACGATATTTGCGGCAGCTACGATGACGACCAGTCACTCCCGCTATCGCCACATCCAGCTGACTCTACTCCTCTCTCCCCTCCCTTCGCATCTCTGGCGCTCGAACCGCTCTCAGCCGTTCCTCCTTTGTCTATCCATCCGTCAGTAGACTCTCCCTCTCCTACCGTCTCTTCCTATCCTTTAACTCCTGGCGCCTATCAGGACCTGCACGCATCATGCACCTCTCCCAAATATGTTGACGCGAACTCCAAAACTGAACTCTCTTTCAGAGAATCGTTAGAGCAAGTAAACCCAGATAATCAAACAGAATCTGAAAATTCCGGATACCTTTCTGAAATCGAAGAAGAATCCTCAATTTCACACAACCTTATTACTTTCATTGTTAAAGAAAACAAATACGGTATACTCGCTTGCAAGAATAATATGGTTCCATTATTCATCGGCGACACGTATCCGTGCAATAAAAGCGCGCTGCTGTTAGTCGAAGCTAACCGGATCCCTCTCCTTAACGAACTTAACTAACACTCTTAACACGAACCCCTAACTAACACTCGGTCGAGACCGAGTGTTTAATTTCGAAGATACCGGGAAGACTTTAATCATCCTATCAATTAAAGAAAGACGATCCGTGCTATTAGACTTCCGAATTCTAACTAAATCATTCCATTCATTATTAAATATCCTACTGAAACTAAATTTAAATTCTTTTTGCATCGCGAAGACCGAAACTATCGATGACATCGATTGGAATGCCATACGCCAACTACTAAGAAACATTTTCGCTGAAAAATTATTTATTATCATGATGTGTTCAGGACTCAGCATATGTCTTCCGAAGGACGAACGAGCATGTGTTATACACTAAAATCATGCCTTCACTTTAGCTGGAAAGGGCTTACAAAAACATATACCAAGTGTACCGGTATGAAGTGAGCGTCAAAATACAAATGTCTCGATAGGGAACATTTATTTTGAACGGGCCTTAATTTTGTTTTGTTTGGTTTCTATGACATCTATCAAACATATTCAGTTTACATCAAGTTATTGAACAAACAACATCATATTTTTTCATCGTGTTAAAAATGTCGAATTTTGTACCAGAAAATGATGATTTGCGGAAAGCATTAATTTTTTGTTTTCATTTGAAGAAAAGTGCTGCAGAGTCGCATCAAATGCTTGTCGAGGCATATGGTGATCATGCTCTATCAGAAGCAACATGCAAAAGATGGTTTCAACGGTTCAGAGATAATGATTTTGATGTGAGAAATAAAGAACGTGGAAAACCACCAAAAAAGTTTGAAGACACCGAATTGCAAACAATATTGGATGAAGATGACACTTTGAGTCAGACACAAATGGCAGAAATGTTAAATGTTGCACAACAAACAATTTCTGACCGTTTAAAAGCTATGGGAAAGATCCAAAAGTCTGGAAAATGGGTGCCACATGAATTGAATGAAAGACAGATGGAAAACCGAAGAAACACTTGTGAAATTTTGCTTCAAAGACACGATAGAAAATCAGTTTTGCATCGAATTGTTACTGGCGATGAAAAATGGATTTATTTTAAGAATCCTAAACGGAAAAGATCATGGGTTAATCCGGGACAACCATCAACTTCGACTGCAAAACCAGATCGATTCGGCAAGAAGACAATGCTGTGTGTCTGGTGGGACCAGAAAGGTGTGGTGTACCACGAGCTCCTAAAACCTGGTGAAACCGTCAATACAGATCGCTACCGACAACAAATGAGCAATTTGAACTATGCATTGATCGAAAAACGACCAGAATGGGCCAGAAGACACGGCAAGGTAATTTTGCTCCATGACAATGCACCTGCACACAAAGCAAAACTGGTTCAGGATACGATCAAAGCACTCGGCTGGGAGCTGCTACCCCACCCGCCGTATTCACCAGACTTGGCTCCTTCCGACTACCATTTGTTTTCATCGATGGGACACGCATTGGCTGAGCAGCACTTCGATTCCTACGAGGAAGTCGAAAATTGGGTGACTAATTGGTTTGCTTCAAAAGACGAACAGTTTTATTGGCGTGGAATCCACAAATTGCCTGAAAGATGGGAAAAATGTGTAACTAGCAATGGCCAATACTTTGAATAAAATGTTTTTTACTTTCCCATTAAAAAATAGTGTTTTGATTTCACAAAAAAACGCTCATTTCATACCGGTACACCTGGTAATCGTATTCGGCAAAATTTTTACTGGAACCATTTAAAATTTAAAAAACCGTTTAAAACATCAAATACAAGAATATATTCGGCAATGTCGCAAATGTCAAATAAAAACAATTAATCTGCCTTAAAGCACGACAACAAATGGTTTTGACCGACGCTCCCGTTGCCGCTTTCGACGAAGTCGCACTGGACATTTTAGGACCATTGTCAAAAACACGGAAAGAAAAAATTTATATATTCAAGATTAAAGACGTATTCAATAAATATTTAATTGCTGTCCCGTTAGCTCATTTCACCGTTGAATCTACCGCTGCCGCACTCATCAACAATTTTATACGCCGAATTGTCTACCCTAAAGCCATCCTTACAGATCAAAGGACAAATTTCACATAACGTGTAATACGCGAAATATAAAAACATTTTCAAATTAAGCACTTTAAAACTACCGCTTTTCTTTCACAGTCTAAAGGATCATTGGAAGGGTCCCACCATGTCTTTGCGAATATATGAAATGTTTTATTAATAAAAAACGTAACTCTGATACAATCAGTGAGAGAGCCTGCTTCGCTTATAATACCGATGTCCACGAAGACACGAAATTCACTTCTCACAAGCATATCTTTGGTCGAGCCGCCTGTATGTTTTCCTTCGTCCTCCTACTTCCCAACTCGAAACCTAACCCGGTTAACTGACTGACCTATTCATCCGTATCCGATACTTCCAAAGTCAAATCAAACCTAGAACAAGCAAAAATTCGATCAAAAATTTATTACGACTGCCGTGTTAATGAGCAAAATTTTCAAGTTGAAAACCATGTATTTATATTGACCCACGCATCTTTTAAACTTGCTGACCAATATTCAGGTCCTTACCAAATTCTCAAAATACTTCGAGATGGCAACATTCGCATATGTATTCGAAACTCCTCCAAAATCGTGCATCGAAACCGATAACACATAAGACATTCTACAGAATCATGCTGAGACATGAAACAACGAAGAAATAAATTTTATGCTTCAACGAAACATTGTCCAAAACATCCACAAACTTATAGTTGCTCATATAGAAGGGACAACTGTTTATTTTCCAATAAATGTGTTGATTATGGTGAAAAACTATAACTCTCAGCATGCATATAAATAGCAAAATGATCAATAACGGCCTAAAAGGGGACGAGAGTAACCACAACTCCATTGTGACTAGTCTGACGTACTCTCAGACGTAAGTCCGAAAACAAATGACTCCGCTCACAGACTAAAGATTATCAGTCACGACTAGAGATTTAAATTCAGAGATGTGAGAGATATAATTCACGATTCTTACTATTAACGCAAATCTTATTATGCAGAAGCAGAGTAGGAGACAAAAGTGACGCCTCAAGAAGTTTCATCGACGATTGCATCAGCAACATGTTATCTATGTAATAAACAATCCTCTTAAACGTGCTACATCAAGCAGGAACAAATACTCGCCAAAGCAAATTATTCAAAAGTTCGCGGAGGAAGATGTTTCACTCCGACGACATATTGATACTTTTTCAGAGTTAACAGCTTTTAATACATCAAATTGCCGCTCCATTAGTCTTCTGTCTTATAGCTTGCATTCAATGCAATGATTAATTTAATATTGAATCATTCGGTTGTAAGATGAAAATTTCAGAGCGCGTATTATACACAATTTTGGAAATATAAAATAAAAATTTATCTTATTCCAATCGTGAAAATAGTTCAAAGAAGAAACAATATGAGATTAATTGCTGGAATGAGAAGGTACGCATTGTATCATCACTTAAAGCAGCGGCACACGGTGCTTGTTTTCATGCTATATTGCCTGCTGGATGGAAATATTGCGTTCTGATTAGTGCATTTGCGAAAATGGACGATACACCAATCAGAACGCAATATTTCCATTCAGCAAGCAATCAAACGCGAAAACAAACATCATGTGCTGCTGGCTTTACTTTCTCTTCCTTTTCTTTAGAAACAAAAAAAATTATTATCATTTGTTAGATTCTATGGTGGGCTTCTTAAAATTTCTAAAACTGAATGTCAACGACCATTCAAACAGATAAAATTTCATCGACGGTAACAATAATTTTTGCATTCTTACGATGTCTCATGAATATACGAATAAATCCTGTGAAATGTTAAGTTTTTCTCGTTGATATCCCAACATATTGGATTCATAAATTTTTTTCCAAAAATGTGGAACTGTTCACATATAAATCACGTTTGTTGTCGCAAATTTACATATACTATATAAAAAAAATTATATGATTATAAATGTCATGAACATATTTATATTAATTATAACATTAATATAATTACGTTTATATTATAACTAATTTAATTAATATAATTGTGTGTTCACTCGTTTATAATTAAAATTTTATATTATATACGATTGAGCACACATTTTAACTATATAAATTAAAACGTTCGTCGCCACGTCACCCACATTTGGGTGACGGGTATACTTCCGTGGGGGCCCTGTTACCCAGATATGGGTGAATTTCTTCTTGTTCAAGTTAAATCAGATTTTAAATTGGAATTTTAAAAGGAATTTAATGGTATAATCACTGAAATATAAATATAAAATGTACAAAATAAAAATATTAAAAATATACGCATTATACTATACTTTTTATTATTTTATATTTAGGATAAAATATTATATTATATTACGGTGTATTATGGTATTCGTT
>NW_014558889.1:0-363 GCF_001313825.1 Dinoponera quadriceps
TTCGCGAAGAAAGCTCTAATTTGGCAAAGCTGCACCATTTCCCTATTTCATCAACTACTTCCTTTGCTTTTATTTCTATTTTTTTGCGGGAGTCACCGCTGACTAATACGAGAAGATCATCCGCGTACGCTAAGAACTTATCCCGTACTCTAGCTTCCAGAGCCCTAAGAAGTCCGTCAAACATGACGTTCCAACAGGTTGGACCTAACACCGAGCCCTGCGGACAACCTCTGGTGGCCTTCTTCGAGACCGTTATATCTCCGAAAGAGAGAGAGACTTCCCTATCACGGAAGTAGTCAACAAGCACTTTGAAAATGTTAAGAGGGCAGTTTTTTTCCCTGAATCCTGATAGTACAAGGGGCC
>NW_014558890.1:0-2768 GCF_001313825.1 Dinoponera quadriceps
GTTAGAATCAATACACATCAATAAATTCAAGAAGAAAAATTTTTTAAAAGAAATGTACCCTATGTTTTTGAGGGTACTCTATCGAATGGTGATAGATATAAATTAAAAAATAAACTGTTAAGCATGAAAAATCGAAAATAAAAATAGATACAAGCTTATCCGACACAATATCTAGTTAAAAACGATTTTTCGACTTTTGTAAATTTTTGTATACTTCTCAAATTGGTTTAGATGTAGGAATAATGGTCATCCGTTCACGATTTCATCTCAAACTGGTTTAGATGCTGGAATAATGGTCATCCGTTAACGATTTAACATAAAGATACGCAAGATTCACTCGATATTCACGTTACTTCGCCTATTACTCGCAAACTCNGATTCACTCGATATTCACGTTACTTCGCCTATTACTCGCAAACTCACAAGTTTCGCTCGCAGATTGATTTCTTTTACCTTTTCTCGTGGAACTAGCGAATTTTGTTGAAAAGATTCAAGTCGAAACGTGAATTTGCATTAGTTCACGTTTTCTGATGTAAAATGGAAAGAAACGCTCGCCGGCTAATATCCTCGAGGCTGCCTCACGGAAATAACGTAATAAAGTTGAATATTTCAATCACACGCTTTAGTTAGCATTCGTTCACTATTTAACGTAAAGAAACACAAGATTCATTCGCCATTCACGTTACTTTGCTTATTACACGCAAATCCGCAAGTTTCGCCCGAAGATTGATTTCTTTTACCTTTTCTTCTGGAACTAGCGTATTTGGTAGAAAAGATTTAAGCGGAAACGAGAATTCCCATCAATTCACGTTTTCTGATGTAGAATCGAAATAAACGCTCGCCTTTTGAAATCCACAAGGCTGCCGCATGGAAATAACGTAATAAAGCTGAAAATTTCAATCACACCCTTCAGTTTGCATTCGTTCACGGTTTAACGTAAAGAAACGCTAGATTCACCCGATATTCACGTTACTGCGCCTATTACACGAAAACTCGCAATTTCGTTCCCAGAATGATTTTTTTACCATTTCTCTAGGAACTAGCGTATTTGGTCGAAAAGTTGCAAGCGGAAACAAGAATTGGCTTCAATTCACATTTTCAGATGTAGAATCGAAAGAAACGCTCGACGGCTGAAATCCTCGAGGTTGCCGCATGGAAATAACGTAATAAAGCTGAATATTTCAATCACACTCATCAGTTTGCATCCGTTCACGATTTAACGTAAAGAAACGCAATATTCACTCTACATTCACGTTACTTGGCCTATTACACGCAAACTCGCAAATTTTGCCCGAGGATTGATTTCTTTTAATTTTTCTCGTGGAACAAAAGTATTTGGTCGAAAAGATTCAAGAGGAAAAGAGAATTCTCATCATTTCACGTTTTCTGATGTAGAATCGCAAGAAACGCTCGCCGCTTGAAATATTCGAGGCTGCCGCATGGAAATATCGTAATAAAGCTGAATATTTCAATCACACTCGCCAGTTTGCATCCGTTCACGATTTAACATAAAGAAACGCAAGATTCACTAGACATTCACGTTACTTCGCCTATTACACCTAAACTCCCAAATTTCGCCCGAGGATTGAATTCTTTTAATTTTTCTCGTGAAACTAAAGTATTTGGTCGAAAAGATTCAAGCGGAAAAGAGAATTTTCATCATTTTACGTTTTCTGATGTTGAATTGAAAGAAACGCTCGACGCCTGAAATCTGCAAGGCTGCCGCATGGAAATAACGTAATAAAGCAGAATATTTCAATCACACTCGCCAGTTTGCATCCGTTCACGATTTAACGTATGAAATGCAAGATTCATTCGACATTTACGTTATTTCGTCTATTGCACGCAAACTCGCAAGTTTCGTCAGCGGATGGATTTCTTTTATCTTTTTTATTGGAACTAACGTATTTAGTCGAAAAGATTCAAGCCGAAACGTGAATTTGCATTAGTTCACGTTTTCTGATGTAGAATCGAAAGAAAGGCGCGCCGCTTGAAATCTGCTAGGCTGCCGCATGGAAATAACGTAATAAAGCTAAATATTTCAATCACACTCGCCAGTTTGCATCCGTTCACGATTTAACGAAAGAAAACGCAAGATTTACACGACATTAACGTTATTTGCCTATTACACGCAATTTCGCAAGTTTCGTCAGCGAAAGGATTTCTTTTATCTTTTCTAATGGAACTAACGTATCTAGTCGAAAAGATTCAAGCCGAATCGTGAATTTGCATTAGTTCACGTTTTCTGATGTAGAATCGAAAGAAACGCTCGCCGGCTGAAATCTGCGAGGCTGCCGCATGGAAATAACGTAATAAAGCTGAATATTTCAATCACACACGCCAGTTTGCGTCCGTTCACGATTTAACGTATGAAACGCAAGATTCATTCGACATTTAAGTTATTTCGTCTAGTACACGCGAACTCGCAAGTCTCGTCAGCGGATGGAGTTCTATTACCTTTTCTCATGGAACTAGCGTATTTAGTCGAACAGATTCAAGCCGAAACGCGAATTTGCATTAGTTCACGTTTTTTGATGTAGAATCCAAAGAAACGCTCGCCGGCTGAAATCAGCTAGGCTGCCGCATGGAAATAACGTAATAAAGATGAATATTTCAATCACTCACGCCGGTTTGCATCCCTTCAGGATTTAACGTAAGGAAAGGCGAAATTCACACGACACTCACGTTATTTCGCCTATTACACGTAAACTCGCAAATTTCGCCCGAGGATTGGTTTCTTTTAACTTTTCTCGTGGAACTATCGTATT
>NW_014558890.1:3783-4257 GCF_001313825.1 Dinoponera quadriceps
CGCATGGAAATAACGTAATAAAGCTGAATATTTCAATCACATTCCTCAGCTTGCTTCCGTTCACGATTTAACGTAAAGAAAAGCAAGATTCACTAGACATTCATGTTATTTTGCCTATTACACGCAAACTCGCAAATTTCTCCCGAGCATTGATTTTTTTTAACATTTCTCGTGGAACCATCGTATTTGGTCGAACAGATTCAAGCCGAAACGTGAATTTGCATTAATTCATGTTTTCTGATGTAGAATCGAAAGAAACGCTCGCCGCCTGAAATCTGCGAGGCTGCCGCATGGAAATAACGTAATAAAGCAGAATATTTCAATCACACTCGCCAGTTTGCATCCGTTCACGATTTAACGTAAGAAAACGCAAGATTTACGCGACATTAACCGTATTTGACGATTACACGCACCTCGTAAGTTTTGTCAGCGGATGGATTTCTTTTACCTTTTCTCATGGAACTAGAGTATTTA
>NW_014558890.1:4514-5012 GCF_001313825.1 Dinoponera quadriceps
TGAATTTGCATTAGTTCACGTTTTCTGATGTAAAATCGAAAGAAACGTACGCCGTCTGAAATCTGCGAGGCTGTCGCATGGAAATTACGTAATAAATATGAATATTTCAATCATACACGCCAGTTTGAATCCGTTCACGATTTAACGTTATGAAAGGCAAAATTCACACGACATTCAAGTTATTTCGCCTATTACACGCAAACTCGCAAATTTCGCCCGAGGATTGATTTCTTTTAACTTTTCTCGTGGAACTATCGTATTTGGTCGAAAAGATTCAAGCCGAACCGTGAATTTTCATTAGTTCACGTTTTCTGATGTGCCATCGGAAGAAACGCTCGCCGGCTGAAATCTGCGTGGCTGCCGCATGGAAATAACGTAATAAAGATGAATATTTCAATCACACACGTCAGTTTGTATTCGTTCACGATTTAACGTAAGGAAAGGCAAAATTCACTTGACATTCACGTTATTTCGCCTATTACAAGCAAACTCGCAAAT
>NW_014558890.1:5245-5598 GCF_001313825.1 Dinoponera quadriceps
TACCTTTTCTCATGGAACTAGCGTATTTTGTCGAACAGATTCAAACCGAAACGTGAATTTGCATTAATTCACGTTTTCTGATGTAGAATCGAAAGAAACGCTCGCCGCCTGAAATCTGCGAGGCTGCCGCATGGAAATAACGTAATAAAGCAGAATATTTCAATCACACTCGCCAGTTTGCATCCGTTCACGATTTAATATATGAAACGCAAGATGCAGTCGACATTTACGTTATTTCGTCCAGTACAGACGAACTCGCAAGTTTCGTCAGCGAATGGATTTTTATTACCTATTCTCAATGGACTAGCGTATTTAGTCGAACAGATTCAAGCCGAAACGTGAATTTGCATTAG
>NW_014558890.1:5650-7488 GCF_001313825.1 Dinoponera quadriceps
TCGAAAGAAACGCTCGCCGCCTGAAATCTGCGAGGCTGCCGCATGGAAATAACGTAATAAAGCAGAATATTTCAATCACACTCGCCAGTTTGCATCAATTCACGATTTAATGTATGAAACGCAAGATGCAGTCGACTTTTACGTTATTTCGTCTATTACACGCAAATTTGCAAGTTTCTTCATCGGATGGATTTCTCTTTCTTTTCTCATGGAACTAGCGTATTTAGTCGAAAAGATTCAAGCCGAAACGTGAATTTGCATTAGTTCACGTTTTCTGATGTAGAATCAAAAGAAACGCTCGCCGGCTGAAATCTGCGATGCTGCCGCATGTAAATAACGTATTAAAGCGGAATATTTCAATCACACTCGCCAGTTTGCATCCGTTCACGATTTAACGTAAAGAAACGCAAGATTCAGTCGACATTCACGTTACTTCGCCTATTAGACGCAAACTCGCAAGTTTCCCCAGCGGATGAATTTCTTTTACCTTTTCTCGTGGAACTAGTGTGTTTGGTCGAAAAGATTCAAGTCGAAATGTAAATTTTCATTATATCACGTTTTCTGATGTAGAATCGAAAGTAACGCTCGCCGGCTGATATCCTCGAGGCAGCGGCACGGAAATAACGTAATAAAGCTGAAAATTTCAGTCACACTAGCCAGTTTGCATCCGTTACGATTTGACGTAACGTTTCACGTCCCGTCGTGTCGTGGCCGCTGTGGGGAATGCGGTGTTCGGACGGTCGCACGGAGACTGATCGCTATTTTCGGGTCTAGCGCACCTACGCGGTACTCCCCGGGGACACGCGCGATCAAAAGGGGTAACGTCGCGAACTTCGAGCGGGGAGGGATTAAAAACCGGCCGTTTAATGTAGAGAAAACTCGCGGGCGGCGAGGAAGGGGTTTTACGTGTGTTTTAAGAAATTTGGAAGGTACTCACCTTGTAGAGGGGGGAGTTGGGCCTCTCTCAGCGTCAACCTAACGTCCGCAGGCGGGTCGTAGCGTGAATCCAGTGGCGGACCCGTAGTTGACGGTATAAAGCACTTCTGGACGTGGCGCGGAGTTCCTTCAGTGAGGGGGGAGGAGATGTCGATTCCCCGAAAGGAGCGTGCAGAGTTTCAGCTTCCAAGATCTTGTAATATTCGGGACGCGGATCCCTTGGCGATGACGCACGACGGATCTTGGTCACTTTGAAGTCGTCCAAGTCGATCGGTATCAACTTGTACTCGAATGGTTTATTCACACGCGGGATGAGCGGTTGCGGCGATGGGCACTCCACTGGGGTAGGAACACGTGGGGATTCCGTTGGGAGAGGACTCGAAGGGCTTGAAGAGAAGGAGAGGTTGGATAACCCAACGAGGGAGTTGAATTCGTGGGTGGCGGTGCAGGTGAGCTGGCGCACCAGCTTGCGACGTTGGTATTCGCGACCGCCGCGTCGTTTCCTTTTCTGGGGCATAAGCAACGTAAACTCGGGACACTGCAACCGGTTGATACAAGAGATGTGGGCGTGCAGCTATCCTGCACCTGTCTGCTCCCACACTCGTGACACAATCAGGTTGGCGGGTTTCGGTTACACTTGGGGTTGCCACGAAGGCCTCGTACGAGCGTGCAGCTATCCTGCACCTGGTGAGCTCTCGCTTGAGGGTGTTCGTAAAGACAACGGCAAGGGTTGAGTGATAGAAGCTTGGTTAGCCCGAGGTTTCCTTATGATCCCCGCACGAGCGTGCAGCTGTACGGCACCGGTGAGCTCTCGCGTGGAGGATTAAAGTTACCCTACAATCTTCGCACAAATGTGCCGCTGTTCGGCACCAGTGAGCTCTCGTGTGAAAGACCAAGGCTGT
>NW_014558891.1:0-791 GCF_001313825.1 Dinoponera quadriceps
GACGTTGTTCACGAAGATCCTCCAACGAGAGCTCACCGGTGCCGGACAGTGGCACGCTCGTGCGGAGATCGCGTGACAGCCTTGATCTCTCACACGAGAGCTCACTGGTGCCGAACAGCGGCACGCTCATGCGAAGATCGCATAGTAACCTTAATCCTCTACGCGAGAGCTCACCGGTGCCGGACAGCGGCACGCTCGTGCGGGGATCACAAGAAAACCTCGGGCTAACCAAGCTTCTATCACTCAACCCTTGCCGTTGTCTTTATTAACACCCTCAAGCGAGAGCTCACTAGGTGCAGGATAGCTGCACGCTCGTACGAGGCCTTCGTGGCAACCCCAAGTGTAACCGACACCCGCCAACCTGATTGTGTCACGAGTGTGGGAGCAGACAGGTGCAGGATAGCTGCACGCTCACATCTCTTGTATCAACCGGTTGCAGTGTCCCGAGTTTACGCTGCTTATGCCCCAGAAAAGGAAACGATGCGGCGGTCGCGAATACCAACGTCGCAAGCTGGTGCACTAGCTCACCCGCACCGCCACCCATGAATTCAACTGCCTCGTTGGTTTATACAACCCTTCCTTCTATTCATGCCCATCGAGTCCTCTCCCAACGGAATCCCCACGTGTGCCTACCCCAGTAGAGTGCCCATCGCCGCAACCGCTGACCCCGCGTGTGAGTAAACCGTGCGAGTACAAGTTGATAACGATCGACTTAGACGATTTCAAAGTGACCAAGGTCCGTCGTGCGTCATCGCCAAGGAATCCGCGTCCCGAATATTACAAGATCTTGA
>NW_014558891.1:969-1224 GCF_001313825.1 Dinoponera quadriceps
CGATCGACTTAGACGATTTCAAAGTGACCAAGGTCCGTCGTGCGTCATCGCCAAGGGATCCGCGTCCCGAATATTACAAGATCTTGAGAGCCGAAACTCTGCACGCTCTTTTCGGGGAATCGACATCTCCTCCCCTTTCATTGAAGGAACTCCGCGCCACGTCCCGAAGCGCTTTATACCGTCAACAGCGCGGGTCCGCTACTGGATTCACGCTACGATACGCCTGCGGACGTCAGGTACACGCTGAGAGAGGCC
>NW_014558891.1:1343-5946 GCF_001313825.1 Dinoponera quadriceps
TACGCAACCGGTTCTTAATACCCCTCGTTCGAAGTTCGCGCCGTAACCCCTTTTGATCGCGCGTGTCCCCGGGGAGTACCGCGTAGTTGCGCTAGACCCGAAAGTAGCGATCAGTCCCCGTGCGAACGACCGAGCACCGCATTCCTCCACAGCGGCCGCGACACGCCGGGACGTGACAATAGTTCTACGAGAAAAGGTAAAAGAAATCAATCTGCGAGCGAAACTTGCAAGTTTGCGAGTAATAGGCGAAATAACGTGAATGTCGAGTGAATCTTGAGATTCTTTACGTTAAAACGTGAACGGATGCAAACTGAAAAGTTTGATTGAAATATTTAGCTTNAAAAAGTGTGATTGAAATATTTAGCTTTATTATGTTATTTCCATGCGGCAGCCACGAGGATTTCACGCAGCTAGCGTTTATTTCGATTTTACATCAGAAAATGTGAACAATAGCAAATTCACGTTTCGGCTTGAATCTTCTCAACCAAATACGCTATTTCCACGAGAAAATCTAAAATAAATCAATCTGGGAGCGAAACTTACGAGTTTGCAAGTAATAGGCGGAGTAACGTGAATGTCGATTGAATCTTGCGTTTCTTTACGTTAAAATGTGAACGGATGCAAACTGAAGAATGTGATTAAAATATTCAGCTTAATAATGTTATTTCCATGCGGCAGAATCGAGGATTTCAGGCGGTGAGCGTTTATTTCGATTCTACATCAGAAAACGTGCACTAGTGCAAATTCACGTTACGGCTTCAAACTTTTAGACCAAACACGCTAGTTTCTCGAGAAATAGTAAAAAAAATCAATTTGCGAGCGAAACTTGCGAGTTTGTGAATAATAAGCGAAGTAACGTGAATGTCGAGTGAATCTTGCGCTTCTTTACGTTAAATCGTGAACGGATGCAAACTGGAGAGTGTGATTGAAATATTCAGCTTTATTACGTTATTTCCAAGCGTCAGCCACGAGGATTTCAGGTGGCTAGCGTTTATTTCGATTCTAGATCAAAAAACGTAAACTAGTGCAATTTTACGGTTCGGCTTGAATTTTTTTGACCAAATACGCTAGTTCCAGGGAAAAAGGTAAAAGAAAAAAATCTGAGAACAAAACTTGCGAGTTTGCGTGTAATAGGCGAAGTAACGTGAGTGTCGAGTGAATCTTGCGTTTCTTTACGTTAAATCGTGAACGGATGCAAACTGAAGAATGTGATTGAAATATTCAGTTTTAATACGTTATTTCCATGCGGCGTCCTATAGGATTTCAGGCGGCGAGCGTTTAATTCGATTCTACATCAGAAAACGTGAACAAGTGCAAATTCACGTTTCGGCTTGAATCTGTTCCACCAAATACGATAGATCCACGAGAAAAGGTAAAAGTAGTCAACCTGCGGGCGAAACTTGCGTGTTTGCGTGTAATAGGCGAAGAAACGTTATTCTCGAGCGGATCTTGCGTTTCTTTACGTTAAATCGTGAACGGATGCAAACTGAAGAGTGTGATTAAAATATTCAGCTCTATTAAGTAATTTCTATGCGGCAGCCTCTAGGATTTCAGGCAGCGAACGCTTCTTTCGATTCTCCATCAGGAAACGAGAAGTATTCAAGCCGAAACGTGAATTTTCATTAGTTCACGTTCCCTGATGTAGAATCGAAATAAACGCTTGCCTCCTGAAATCCTCGAGGTTGCCGCATGAAATTAACGTAATAAAGCAGAATATTTCAATCACACAATTCAGGTTGCTTTCATTCACGATTTAACGAAAAGAATCGCAAGATTCACCCGACATTCACGTTACTTCGCCTATTACACGCAAACACTCAAGTTTCGCTCGCAGAATGGTTTATTTTACATTTTCTCGTGGAACTAGCGTATATGTTGAAAGCAATTCAAGCCGAAACGTGTAATTGCACTAGATCATGTTCTGTGATGTATAATAGAAATAAACGCTCGTCGCCAGAATTCCTTGACACTGCAGCATGAAAATAACGTAATAAAGCTGAATATTTCAATCACACTTTTCAGTTTGCATCCGTGCACCATTTAACGGATAGAAACCCAAGATTCACTCTACATTTACGTTACTTCGCTTATTACACGCAAAACCGCAGCTTCTCAAACAGATTGATTTTTTTTATCTTTTCTGGTGGAACTAGCGTATTTGGTAGAAAAGATTTAAGCCGAAACTTGAATTTCCATTAGTTCAAGTTTCTGCTGTAGAAAAGATAGAAATGATAGCCGTTTGAATTCCTCGAGGCTGTTGCATGGAAATAACGTGATAAAGCATAATATTTCAATCACACAATTCAGTTTGCATCCGTTCACGATTTAACGTAAAGAAACGCAAGATTCACTCTACATTCACGTTACTTCGCCTATTACGCGCAAAACCGAAGTTTCGCCCGCAGATTGATTTCTTGTACTTTTTCTCGTGGAATTTTAGTATTTTTCCGAAAAGATTCTAGCCGAAACGTGAATTTGGATTAGTTCACGTTTTTTGATGTAGAATCGAAATTAACGCTCGCCGCGAGAAATCTTCGAGGTTAACTCATGTAAATACCGTAATAAACTGAATATTTCAATCACACTCTTCAGTTTGCATTATTTCACGATTTAATGTAAAGAAAGGCAAGATGCATTAGTCATTCACGTTACTTCACCTATTACACGCAAACACGCAAGTTTTGCCCTCAAATTAATATCTTTTACATTTTCTCTTGGAACTAACGTATTTGGTAGGAAAGAGTCAAGCCGATAAGTGAATTTGCACTATTTCACGTTTTCTGATGTAGAATAAAAAGAAACGCTCCCCGCCTGAAATCCTCGACCCTGCCACATGGAAATAATGTAATAAAGCTGAATATTTCAGTCACACTCTTCAGTTTGCATCCGTTAACGATTTAACGTAAAGAAACGCAAGATTCACTAGACATTAACGTTATTTCGGCTATTACACGCAAACTAGCAATTTTCGCCCGCAGATTGATTTTGTTTAACTTTTCTCGTGGAAATATCGCATTTGGTAGAAAAGATTCAAACCGAATTTTGAATTTGCGTTTGTTCACGTTTTCTGATCTAGAATCGTAATAAACGCTCGCCTCCTTAAATCCTCGCGGCTGCCGCATGGAAATATCGTAATAAAGCTGAATATTTCAATCACACTCTCCAGTTTGCATTCGTTCACGATTTAACATAAAGGAACGCAAGATTCACTCGACATTCATGTTACTTCGCCTATTACACGCAAAACCGCAAGTTTCGCCCGCAATTTGATTTCTTTTACTTTTTCTCGTAGAACTATCTTATTTGGTAAAATAGATTCAAGCCGAAACGTGAATTTCCATTAGTTCAAATTTTCTGCTGTAGAAATGAAAGAAACGCTAGCCGCTTGAATTTCTTGAGGCTGCCGCATGGAAATAACGTGATAAAGCATAATATTTCAATCACACACTTCAGTTTGCAACCATTCACGATTTAAATTTAAAAATCTCTAGATTCACTTGACATTCACGTTATTTAGCCTACTACACGCTAACTCGCAAGTTTCGCTCGCAGATTGATTTCTTTTATCTTTTCCCGTAAAACTAGAGTATTTTGCCGAAAAAATTCAAGCCGAAAGGGAATTTGCATTAGTTCACGTTTTCTGATGTAGAAGCAAAGTCCTCTCATCGCATTCACTTACATTTAAAGGGGAAAAGGTAAGGGGTAGAATATTAAATTAAAAAAATCTTTTACTATATAAATAATTTATTATCAAGAGCATTTCGACCACCAGTTGAAAATTTTAAATACATTTTGCAACGCGCAGTGTTTTCGATGTTTCTCGCATCGGTATGTATTACTTGAATCAAGTTCTTGTAAAGAGGTGATATCCTCATACTTTGCATCTATTGTTTCAATGATTAAATGGCTCGGCATGTCATCGCTGAGAATATCCCGCAACCATCGCTGTTTTTTATGTCCTTTGACGTATATTAGTGAATACTTCTCATTGCCATTTTCTTCTATTGCATAGCAAGATAACCACGAAAGGACCTCGCCGCAGAAAATCATAGGGCATTCCTGATTAGTCGCGTAACTGCACAGTACGGTATACATCCATCCGCCCATAATAATCCATGATGATTAGCGGTTAACCATAAAACTTAAAACTGTTCAGATCTTTTGAAAAGATTCCACGGATAAGGCGATCTAAAGATATAGTGAGAGAGAACAGTGCCATTTCTTAATATCGCTTTTTTTTTTCAAGATAAATGTTCTCCCGACGGTGAATCCTTGCATGTCCACAAATGTTGGCACGCTCATAATGAAATATTCTTCAATACTGATTCGAGAAGAATGTTGTGTATAGCACTTTTTTTCTGCTTTTTTATTCCTTTCTCATACCGTTCTGTTAGTTGAGTTTTCGCACTATGTTGGTTAGCGGACTGTATTTAACTACGCGATCATGTAGGATAAGACAGTACGCGGTAGTATTCACCGGTATATTCTCTTTACATTCAAATTCTATTCGTACATCCACAGTGGCACTCTTGATTGATTCATTTTGACGCGAACAATCGATAACCACGAAAGGACCTCGCCGCAGAAAATCATAAGTTGTTAA
>NW_014558892.1:0-346 GCF_001313825.1 Dinoponera quadriceps
TGACTTTGTATTGGCAGTATACATTTTTTTTGTTTGAAAATGTCGAGTTATGTACCAAATAAACGTCATTTGCGGGAAGTTTTGATATATTTCTTTCATTTAAAGAAATCTGCTGCTGAGGCGCATCGGTCGCTTGTAGAAGTTTACGGTGATGCTGCTATAAGTGAGAGAAGTTGTCGTGAGTGGTTTCAAAAGTTTAAAAACGGCGAGTTTGACGTGGAAGATAAAGAACGCGAAGGAAGGCCAATAAAGTTTGAAGACGCTGAGTTAGAGGCATTATTGGACCAAGACTCATGGCAAACTCAAGAGCAGCTCGCAGAAAACTTGGGAGTGACTCAACAAGCGA
>NW_014558892.1:472-2333 GCF_001313825.1 Dinoponera quadriceps
TTACATCAAATAGTGACGGGGGATGAAAAGTGGATCTACTACGACAACCCAAAGCGTAGGAAATCGTGGGGTAAGCCCGGCCATGCACCAACTTCAACGGCCAAACCATTCGGTTTATTATTCATGGCAAGAAGCTAATGTTGTGCATCTGGTGGGATCAGCTCGGAGCAATCTATTACGAGCTACACCAGCCTAACGAAAGTATCACTGGAGAACGTTATCAACAGCAACTGATGCAATTAAGCCAAGAATTGAAGCTTAAACGCCCCCAATATGCCAAAAGACATGACAAAGTGATTTTTCAGCACGACAACGCTCAGCCACATGTTGCAAAAGTCGTCAAGGATACTTTGGAAGCTTTACAATGGGATGTCTTACCCCACCCGGTGTATTCACCAGACATTGCTCATTTGGACTACCACTTGTTCCGGTCGATGGCTCACGCCCTGGTCGAGCAGCACTTCACTTTTTACGAAGAAGCCAAAAATTGGGTCGATTCATGGGTAGCCTCAAAAGATGAAAAGTTTTTTCGACGTAGCATCCGAATGCTGCCAGAAAGATGGCAAAAAGTAGACGGATAATATTTTGAATAAAATGTAACGTATATTTTTTTTACAATAAATTGATAATTTTTATAAAAATAACGGCGGAAACTTATTTGTATTACCAATAATATTATATAACAAAAAATATTTGAATTGATGCTGTCATATTAAATCAGGATGTCCAAGATAATTTTTATAAATAATTATTCATATTAATCAGTTAAGAAACATTTCTATTAAATTGAATAAGAGATATCTTCTACAATCATACAACTATCATATTCAATTGAAGAATATTTGATAGGTTCTTATCATAATTTATTGTAAATAATCAAGTAGCAATTATTCCTATCATGTAGAAAATATAAAATAATATTATTGATTTTCATTAGATTTGATTAACATACTTTTTTGTTACATCCTGGAAGAGAATATACGTAACAAATATCGCATACTCACGCACTCGCGAGGCCTAAATGTACTGGCAGGTCTGCAGATCAGGTCAAAGTCCGGAAAGGCTCATTTACTCCGATCGCAGAACGTACGTTAGGTGGTGCTTTATTTAGGTCAAAGAACTTAATTTCTTTAACAGGGATAGGACCATGTGAGAGTGTTGAAAGGGGAATTTTAATTGAAGTAAATGAAAGGAAATAAATGAATAAATGTGAAACTTAGTCAAATTGAGGGCATTTTGAATAAAACAGTTTATTATCTATACTAATAACATAATTTGGTTCTCACATGGACATTATTAACAATAATGATAAATTAATGAGAATAAGTATCGTAAAAGATTTAGTATTTAAAAGATGAAACGATTAGATGAAATTAAACAATGAGAAGTATGGGTTAACATTAAACGATCTTTTTTAAATAATCATTACTGAAATAATGCAAATAAAAGTTGAAAATTAAAGTAAGATTAAATAAAAAGCAATCCGTGTAACTTAATGTAATACAATCGGATTTAACGTGACAAGAATGTTTAACATATCGGTATAGTAAGATAAACAACATTATGCATTGGGTTGGCAAATAAGTTCGTTCGGTTTTTTTGACTGGTATAAAATACAATTTATTTAATATAAAAAATATGTACTAATCAATAATGTATTGATCATTCTTTTCTATGACTTCTTGACATCTTTTTACCAATTTCATAATCCCACACTCATATAACGTCTGAGGTTTACCGGCAAAAAACTGATCCAGTTGCGTTTTAACAGCTTCATTATTAGCAAAGTTTTTCCCGTCCAGAGAATTTTGAAGCGACCGGAACAAATGATAATCAGAGGGTGCTGGTGAATAAGGAGGGT
>NW_014558893.1:0-1910 GCF_001313825.1 Dinoponera quadriceps
ACATTCTTCATATGCTAGTGTCATTCTTTGGTATGCCTCCAGCATCTTTTCTTATATTTCTTATTGCTATTTTCTTGGGAATCACTTGCATATTTCTCAATGGTTTTTTAACCACCATTCGAGCCGTTGTGCTTAAATGTTTCCTTTTAATTGGTTGTAATGTCTGTAACATGTTTGTTTTCATTGTACAAGCACCATTTAAATTATACTTTTATATATAAATTATAATTATATATTATAATACTGACAGTAGGAAATTTTATCGTAACTTACTTGATTTGGCTGATTATTTGTAGCTGTGCTTGAATTTTTATCTGTTGATGTACTTGCTTCTGNTCATATGCTAGTGTCATTCTTTGGTATGCCTCCAGCATCTTTTCTTATATTTCTTATTGCTATTTTCTTGGGAATCACTTGCATATTTCTCAATGGTTTTTTAACCACCATTCGAGCCGTTGTGCTTAAATGTTTCCTTTTAATTGGTTGTAATGTCTGTAACATGTTTGTTTTCATTGTACAAGCACCATTTAAATTATACTTTTATATATAAATTATAATTATATATTATAATACTGACAGTAGGAAATTTTATCGTAACTTACTTGATTTGGCTGATTATTTGTAGCTGTGCTTGAATTTTTATCTGTTGATGTACTTGCTTCTGTATGCCGTGGTGCGTCTACATCATTTATAATGTTTGCAGATCTGCAGGAAATGTATAATAAATTGATAATACAGCAATTTCACTATATAATTACGAATTTCTATTTATCTTGTCATTGTAAACACTATAGCGATATAATTCAGTACATAATATACTATTGGTGTGTTCATATTAAAAATAAACCATAACATTAATAAATAAGACAAATATCTGTGCTATGTACTTACAATTGATCTGTTCTTCTGTCACAATTAGGCCTTCACTACCACATACAGCCATTGGTTGTATGTTATGTTTTGATTTTAATAATTCTGATAATTCCCTATAATAATTAAAGTAAATATATTAGCTTACTGTATATACTGTATATACTAATGTGTAATATTACTTCACATATCAATGAATCCATTAACATACATATTATACTAAACTTTCATACGCACATGACATGCGGCCCTACCTGTTTTTTTATTATAACAAATCATATTCTTGTATGATCTCTCGAGTGATTTAAATTTATTTTCAACTTGTAATGTGGTTGCATTATATCCGTGCTTTTTCATTTTCGACGAAATGTTGTTTCACAAATCTTTTTTACTTTTAATTTTTCGACTTTTTACCTGTTCACTTCCATCCTTGTACAAACTTAAAAATAATTTTGTACTTGAGTCATCCCAACCTACTTCATTTGGCTGATTCAAAACATTTTCTTTATTTGATTCTTTATAAAATCTGTCATTGTTATGCAATGGTATCAACATGGTTGTATCATCTACACAACAGTTGTCGCAGTTAAAATCTATTATTTTATCATTTATTTCAAATTGCACGCCGCCTGCAAATGTATAATAATTATCTATAAATACCTAATCAGTTTTGATTAGGTACTATTTAGTATATATTGTAAACTCTATATGGGAGTTATATACGCATTATATACGCAGTTATTACGGTACGTGCTATATGAATTCGCGTTGTAAGAACTCGCGTTATGGGAGAGTCAACTGTAGATACAACTTTCTGTAACCTTCTGAAACGCATGTCACGTTATTTTTTTCATTCACTATAATTTGGCATTTCTTTTCATATAGGCTAATGTCCTACTCTCCATTATTATGTAATGAGATATCTACAAATATTTAATTAATAATGTATATAATATATACGTATATAATATAATATGTATATAATATAATATATATAATATATACTAATATATATAATATTGTACATATTTCACATTTCT
>NW_014558894.1:0-3111 GCF_001313825.1 Dinoponera quadriceps
TAAGGATAAGTCGCGCGATAAGTCTAGATAGGAGTAGGGGAAACCCCCACTCTCTGTAAGGTATAGAGACGTGCCCGAAACGCCTCTGCTCATTCACTCACCATGAACCAGACAGGATGGACCTCCTGCTCACGACTCTCATCATCGGCACCGCCTACTGGGTCACACCTACTAGCGCCCTTGTAGGATACGACTGCGAAGGTGAAAGCCTAAACATTACATCTCTTTTGCTCACAGATATTGCGGAATGCCAGGTGGAGGATATGGAACCAAAGTCCGAAGAGATCTACCTGCAGCAAATGCAATTCAATGAATTCAGCCACACAGAGACCATACAGTGCCGCATCGAAATCGATCGTTCAATTTACCGATGCGGCATGTTCTCACACGTCTCCATAGTAGCCAACGGGAAGCACTCCTACATCAGAGAAATATCTGCGAAAGCTTGCAGGAAAGCCCAAGAGACAGGAACCTTAATGGTAAGAACTGCCTTATTGGACCGTCTCAAAAGAAACTCGACAGCACTGAGAAGCGCAACGCTGTCCGGTATACTCGAGAATGACGGGAAATGCCAAGGATCCGTCTATTCTGACCCCTACGGGACGTGGGACAACGTTGTTGTGCAAGCCACCATTAAAGTAACGATGAAGGACTACACCATCCCGATTAAATTATCGAGTAATGAAGTCACCCTGCCGTCCGGAGTACGCTGCAAGGCCACCGGACAAGAATGTTACGATGCCGATGGAGCAATTACATTCTGGAAAACATCCCCCAGAGGAAACTGTAATTTTGATCAATACCACATTCTCTATGATGGTATAGCGCACAAGTTAACACCACCACCAGGCCATGAAAGCGCCCCCACAATCTATAAGGTAACAACAGCTGACGTAACTTTCGCCTTAACTAAAACGAAAGAATCAAACCTATGCGGATACAACATAATGCACACAGAGCATCCCAAACTATTCCTACTTGAGACGCAACGCGACAACGCATTCAAGACCAAATCAAACGTGGCCATTGAAAACCTCGACATATTTACTTACGTCAATTCCAAATTCGTGTATATAGAAAGACACGTAAGGACCCAGCTAACGCGTATGTACAAGGATATCATGACCCAGAAGTGCGCTCTCGAGANAACCCAGAATGCACTCTCGAGAAACAAATTCTCGAAAACGCCTTGTCACTCTCAAGCATCGCGCCGGACGAGATGGCACACCGGCTGATGAAAACACCAGGTGACACAGCTGTAACAGCAGAAGAAGTAATATACCTCATAAAGTGCATCCCGGTGACCTGCAAGGTCCGACAGACTGAGAGTTGTTACAACAAACTCCCGGTCAGTTTCAATAATCAATCCTATTTCCTAAATCCCAGATCAAGAATCCTAACTAAAGCAGGAACTATCCGGGACTGTAACGAACTTCTACCTCCTATGTACCGTATACAAGACATATGTTACAAATTGATGCCACGTCCTATCGAATCAATTCCTCCTCCCACAATCCAACCCTTTTCAAAACCTCAATGGAAATACGTAAGTCCGGCACACTTAACTACCAGCGGAATCTATACAAAAGCAGATGACCTGGATCGCCTGAGAAACCACATCATGTTCCCAGTTGAAAAACCCTCCATGTTAAGTAACATTGCCCAGGGAGCAATGGGAGACACTATACCAGCAGGAACTGTTTCGCTATACAACATGCTTGATGATAAATCCCTCGAGAAAATAGTAGAAAGCACGGGGAAGCGGTTGTGGAAAGGATTCATCACATTCGGGTCAGCCAGCGCAGGAGTATTCTCAATCATCATGATTATCCAAATCGCCAAATTAATAGTAGACGCGATTATCAGAGGATACACACTACACTCAATCTATAGATGGAGTATGCACATCTTTGGAGCTCTGTGGAGTTCAATCACACACCTGCTAATGTACAAATGCAATCCCAGAAAGAAGGAGGAGACAACGAAGGAGGAAGCAGAAACCCCGCTGCAAATAACAACACACCAGGAAGAACCAAGTGAAGTGAGTGAAAAAGTGCACGAAACAATGTATAATGCCCCGCGTACCGCGAGAAATTACGGTGAACTAAATAAGTATTCCGACAGAATCCAATGAGACTCTAATCGTGACTCGTGATAGTCCATAAGAACATAATTCCTAGGGATAGTATAAGCGCTACAATCAAAAAATATAATACTAGAAAAATGTTGAATACAAGGTGTGTATTCAACATTTTTATCCAAGGGAGGTGGTGTCACGTCTGACATATAACTACAGACTGGAAATTCTCCTGTCACGTCGTCAAGTGTCCCGCGCAGGAAAAAATTTTCTTTTCATTTAGGGTTAAATAACAAATTTACCAGACCGATCCGAAGTCTCTATCATGCTTTGTTATCGAAATATGCATTTGTTAATTAAGGCGAATCCTGATTTCAGTTATTATCGAAGATTTAGACCTAATTAACAAATTACAAATCGGTCCGATGTCTCTATCATGCTTTGTTATGCATTTGTTAATTATGGCGAAACCCTATTCAGGGTTATATCGAAACTTTAGGTTTAATTAACTAATTACAAATTTTATCATGCTTAATTGTTAAATTATTTCATTTGTTAACTGAGTTGATTTTTGATACTGATTTCGGTCTTTTCGCTTAACTGACAAATCATAAATCGCTGTAATGCTTTTATCTTACAATACTTATTCAGCGATGCATTTGTTAATTAAGGAAAATTTATAATTTTGATTAATATCAGAATTTTACGTTTGATTAACAATTTAGAATTTGTTTGGAAAATAAGAATCGGCTCGGCTGTTAATCTCGTAGTTGTTCAACAATTGAACTACTAACAACCTTATATATTAACACATGTTAATTAATTGTTGCATTGTAAATTGTTATTTGTATCTAAGCGTATGAAATGGAGCCGAGGATTGAGAATCGATGCTGCGATCGGGAAATGAGAGACGCGAAATGAGAACCGCGGCCAGCTCTCTCTATGGTTCGCGCTAGTCGATATAGCCGAGACCGTGCCGGACAGCAGCGCTCATTTCTTGAATAGTTATTCAGTTATTTCAGTCTGCGCATTCC
>NW_014558895.1:0-221 GCF_001313825.1 Dinoponera quadriceps
TATGGCTTTATGACCTCTCATTTTAAAGATAATTAAATTCTCTTCGATGGGATTTTAATTGTTTTTTTAAAAAAAATTTTTTAAATATTTTTTTGTATTTTAAAGTCGATTTTTTTTTAACAAAAAACGCACTTTCAATTTTAAACTGTGTAAAAACATGCAATTTCGACTTTTTCTTTAAAAAATCGAAATGTCACATAGAAGCTAGTATCATAAATATT
>NW_014558895.1:381-2038 GCF_001313825.1 Dinoponera quadriceps
TTTTTTTTAACAAAAAACGCACTTTCAATTTTAAACTGTGTAAAAACATGCAATTTCGACTTTTTCTTTAAAAAATCGAAATGTCACATAGAAGCTAGTATCATAAATATTACAAAAAATTTTGTTTTTTTTTTCAGATCAAAATTAAGGACGCTACAGTATATACAGCGAAGACACTCCATAAGCGAAGCGATTTTAATATGGCGTCCGTTTTTATAGTAAACATCTTTTTTTTTTTTTAATTCCTATGTACTCTTCGATTGTGTATTAAATTGTCATAAAAATTTTAAAACGTTTCAAGTTATTATACCGGAGAAAAAAATTCGTGAAATTTATGTATTTTTCGACCGTGTGAAGGAGGTTTTCCCCTTAACTGTGCTTATGAAACATTGATTTCACGCGGCCGGGTCGTGACCGGCTGCGCTCTCACGACGTCGTATACGGGGTGCTCCGTTAGACCGTGATTTCGCGTTTCCGCGATATTTGCGACTGCGAGAATAACGATCGCGGATTCAGGAGGATCCTCAAGTCTCATTTATCGCGTGAAAGCGACGGTGTCGCGTGATGTACATTTTGGGGAATAATATTAAGTCGATTTCGGGAGGTCTCGTGGGAGGATCCAACGCGATGTTGAAAACAGATTGTTACGACTAAAATATAGGATTAACGAGACGGGTTGATCGGTGATTTAATTGGCCGCATTGAGTGCGCGCAGCAAACTTTTATGGACTTTGAAACTACAACATCTTCTCGCCGCAATCACCCAGTAGATCATTATATTTTAAAGTGGCAACCTCCGAGTTCATGTCTCCGGGAGGGCAGTCTATTTCAATACTCGCCAAACCAGTCGACCCGCTCGAGTACCGGATCATCGCGTATTACGCGACTGGTTTCTCAGTGCCAAATCATGCGAAACAATCGATCAATTTTCCCCGAAATGTATCCGGGCATCATCTCCCATGCGTAGGTATCTCTCTCTCTCTCTCTCTCTCTCTCTCTCTCTCTCTCTCTCTTTCTCGCTCTTATAAATATTTATCCGCCGAGAATGCGAACTATGAAGATCGCTTCGTCCGTTATTCCCCTCTCGACGTAGACTAGTGCGAATTTTTTTTCTCGTTGTTGAACATCCACGAGGAACACACGACATTTCAAGGCAGCAGAATCTCTGGGTCATGGATACCTTGGGCGGACGTTATAAGGCTATAGGATATCCTGCGGGATACGCAAGAGAGTAGCTGCGGCGGGTTATCACGTATGCCACGGATCATTACCCTGATGGTCTGCAGAACCTCCGAGACACCGCCAGCACGTTCTGGCTACAGATAAGATTAATCGCTTTGGCTATGTTGCAACAATATCGGTGGAACGGCCACCGCCAGGTGATAACGGGCGCGACACGTTTCTGAGAGAAATAAGACGTCCTGACACAATGTCCGCGTGGGAGCACGTACGCGCGCGCGCCTTTTCGGATATTTCAATTGCACCGATGATGACCCGCACCATCCGCGCGCGCTATTAATCGCGATAGTCAGCTGTACAATATGATCGATTTCCGTCCGATCCCGCTGTCGAGAGACGGGTTTCCCTGATGACGGCTGCGTCACTCCCGTATTTAATCAGACAGACATTGATTATCGTCGGTCGCGATGCACTCGAA
>NW_014558896.1:0-1620 GCF_001313825.1 Dinoponera quadriceps
AAAGCCTGACAATGTAATCCCGCGGCTATATTTCTAAGTCCAAATCGCACATAATTTATGAGAAAGGTGGAGGTGTATAAGACTTGAATAATTAACATAATGATATTGGATAAGTACGATTAGACGGTGGAGAAGGGCAAGGGAAGGCAAGAAAAATGGAAGTCGAACACAAAATTTACGTTTGATAAATACATTGCTTAACTTATTTTCTAAAATATTTCTATTCTCTTCATCGAAAAATAACGTCTGTAATATAGTAAGAATTGTCTTCTACGTCTATGTACAAGTATCTGTTCGCCTTACATCTTGAAGTGCGAACACCATGACATTGTTTTTAAAAGAACATCAGGAATGCTGATGCGATTGGAGAGGTCCACTTGACTGTCCCGATTCCGCTCGTACATTGTCATCCCTATGCAAATTTATTTGATTAAATATTTCTGTTGTTTTCACACAAAAATAATGTCTTTAACAAAGTGTTAAGAATTTTCATCTTCGCTTACCTATAAATATCTGATCGCCTTAATTTTTGAAGTGCCGACACCATGTCATTTTTCTTATAATAACATTAGGAATGAGGATGCGATTGATAGTTCCACTTGACTGTCCCAATTCCTCTTGTCGACGCTCGTACAATGCCATCCCTACTCCAAATATTCGGTTGATGGTGGGCTCCTCTTTGGTTGATATTTCTGGGTGACAAAGATTATTGTTCCAGCACCAATCATCCGCTTCTTTTCTTGAAATTAGTCTGGCATAATCGGGGACGTCCTGCTTGTTGCCAACAACGACGAAAGGGAACGTATCGGCATTTTTAATGTTCGCTTCTTTCTTGAACTTGGATATCCAATACGTCAAGTTTATGAAACTACTCAGATCGCTTGCTGAGTACATCAGAAGACATTTGTCGACGTCCTTGTACTCTGGTGGTACTTCTCCAAATTCTTCAAAGGAGACGGTGTCAAACACGTTCAATTCGTATAGCTTGTCGTTGACACGTACAGATTTGCGCAAGATTCCTTGGCTTATAATTTCGCACGTATTCCCCATGAATTGCCGTGCAGCTAATGTTTTCCCAACGCCTCGATCGCCGAGAATTAATACTTTTATTTGCACACGCTCGTTGCAGCTTGAGAGGTCTGTGCTTGCGGACGACATCTTCGACGTATTCTTCGAACTTGTGTTTCGTACTGGTATGTCGTACAAGTGTTTCGTACCGTGAGCGGACTGAAACTGTCTTGTTTCCGTCGCGAGGCCCTTATATATGCTCGGGTTAGTAGGGATGAATTTCCGGTTTAGGATAGGCCGAAATTTTTATATTTTGACCAGTGAGGTAGCACGTCATCAGGTCGACATCTTTATATTTTGACTAGTGAGGTGCCACGCCATTTTCTATTATGCACGGCACTAAACTGAGGAAAAAAAAACTGCGTATTTTATACGCTTCGAACAAAATAAATGGACTTTTCGCTTTTTTTTCCACGAAACGTAATCGCTATTTAACGATTCGTAAATCAATATTTAACGATTATTTAACGAACGTTACGTAAAACAGAGGGAAAAAGGGAAAGAAAAAAGAAAAAAGAAACAATCGGTCGATTGTCCACTCTTCCCTTCTAT
>NW_014558897.1:0-1839 GCF_001313825.1 Dinoponera quadriceps
TTTGCGTGTAATAGGCGAAGTAACGTGAATATTGAGTGAATCTTGGGTTGCGTTTTTCAAATCGTGAACGGATGCAAACTGGCTAGTGTGATTGAAATATTCAGCTTTAGTACGTTATTTCCGTGCGGCAGCCTCGAGGATTTCAGCCGGCGAACGTTTATTTCGATTTAACATCAGAAAGCGTGAACTCTTGGGAATTCTCGGTTCTGCTGGAATCTTTTCGACCAAATACGCTAGTCCCATAAGAAATGGTAAAGGGAATCAATACGCTTGAGACACTTGCGAGTTTGCGTGTAATAGGAGAAGCAACGTGAATGTCGAGTGAATCTTGCGTTTCTTCACGTTAAATCGTGAACGGATGCAAATTGAAGAGTGTGGTTGAAATATTCAGCTTTATTACGTTATTTTCATGGGGCAGCCTCGAGGATTTCAGGCGCGGAGCGTTTATTTTGATTTTACATCAGAAAACGTGAACTAATACAAATTCACGTATCGTCTTGAATCTTTTCGACCAAATACGCTAGTTCCACGNTCTTGAAGCTTTTGGACCAAATACAATATTTCCTCGAGAAATGGTAAAAGAAATCAATCTCTGAGCGAAACTTGCGATTTTGCTAGTAATAGGCGAAGTAACGTGAATGTCGAGTGAATATTGCGTTTCTTTATGTTAAATCGTGAACGGATGCAAATTGAAGAGTGTGATTGAAATATTCAGCTTTATTACGTTATTTTCATGCGGCAGCCTCGAGGATTTCAGGCGCAGAGCGTTTATTTTGATTTTACATCAGAAAACGTGAACTAATACAAATTCACGTTTCGGCTTGAATCTTTTCGACCAAATACGCTAGTTCCACGAGAGAAGGTAAAAGGAATCAATCTGCGAGCGAAACTTGCGTGTTTGCGTGTCATAGGCGAAGTAACGTGAATGTGTAGTGAATCTTGCGTAACTTTTGTTAAATCGTTAACGGATGACCATTATTCCAACATCTAAACCAGTTTGAGAAGTATAAAAAAATTTACAGAGATCGAAATATCGTTTTTAACTAGATATTGTATCCAAAAAACACGTTTCTATTTTTATTTTCGATTATTCCATGCTTAACAATTTATTTTTTAATTTCTATCTGTCACCATTCGAAAGAGTACTTTCAAAAACGTAGGGTACAGTTATTTTAAAAAATTTTTCGTCTCAATTTCATTGATGTGTATTGATTCAAACTTGAACTTGAAAATTATGTCATTTGGGCCGAAACTGGTTAAATAAACATCTTGAACCGTATTATATGAACATTACGCAAAACTCAGAAAGAAAAGATGCAATAAGAAATAATAAAGAAGATTTGTGTATTTATAAATCAATGTCTGGAAACTAGTCATAACATTGTCAACAAGATTTGATAGGATTGACTACAGTAGCAATATATAATGTTATGGAAATTGATTCACTTCTGTTTGAATTATTCTCAGGTGTTAGGCCGGAAAGAGTTTGATCACACATGCAGCAGCGCAAGGACAATCTATAACTTTATTTTTATATCGTAGTGTGTGTCGCAAAAATTTGAAATGGTAGAAATGTTCTCGATTCAGATAATAATTTTAACTATATGTTGCTCTATTTAATTGGATCAGTCGTCATAATAATATAATAATTCATATCATTCCTCACTCATCGCGGTTCCACTGCACGACAGTGTTTCAGAAGGCTTTTGTACGACACATGTATTTTGGAAGAGAAATCATGGGGTATAAATGAGTTTGAAGCAGATTTGGAGAAAACATCTTTCTTTACAACATATTCAACTCATTACTGACAATGCAAATATTATGATATGTGGAATT
>NW_014558898.1:0-319 GCF_001313825.1 Dinoponera quadriceps
TGATGGGGCATTATCATGGAGCAAAATGACTTTGTGTTGCCTTTTTGCACATTCCGGTCATTTTTCAAGCAATGCTCGATTTAAATCGATCATTTGCTGTTGGTAACGATCAGTGTTAACGGTTTCACCAAGTTTTAGTAGCTCATAATAGATTACACTTTTCTGATCCCACCAAACACAGAGCATTGTCTTCTTTACAAAGCGATTGCAGTGGATGTCGATGTTTCGCCTGAATTCATCCATGATTTCTGACGCTTAGGATTCTCAAAATATATCCATTTTTCATCACCTGCCATGATACGATGGACTTTCTTTTGTA
>NW_014558898.1:458-1086 GCF_001313825.1 Dinoponera quadriceps
TATATTTTTCTATAACCTTAAACATGTCGAGTTTTGTGCCTACGAACTACGATTTGCGAGCAGCATTGGTTTTTCGCTAACATTTGAAGAAAACTGCTGCAGAATCGCAGCATCGAATGCTTGTCGAAGCTTACGGTGAACATGCTCTTGGTAAAACACAGTGTTTCGTGTGGTTCAAAAAATTCAAAAGTGGTGATTTTGACGTGAGAAACGAAGAGCGTGGGAAACCATCGAAAAAGTTCGCAGACAACGAATTGCAAGCTTTACTGGATGAAGATGATACTCAAACTCAAGAAGAACTCGCGGATGAATTGAATGTGACGCAGAAAGCTATCTCAATTCGTTTGAAAGCCATGGGAAAGATTCAGAAAGTGGGACAATGGGTTCCGCACGAACTGAATGAAAGACAGCGAGAAAATCGAAAAACCACTTGTGAAATACTGCTCGACAGATACAAAAGAAAGTCCATCGTATCATGACAGGTGATGAAAAATGGATATATTTTGAGAATCCTAAGCGTCAGAAATCATGGGTGAATCCAGGCGAATCATCGACATCCACTGCAGTCGATTTGAAAAAAAGACAATGCTCTGTGTTTGGTGAGATCAGAAGGGTGTAATCTATTATG